>NC_074711.1:29441952-29741952 GCF_947242115.1 Biomphalaria glabrata | reverse complement strand
CTGGACAATGCATGTGTTCGACCAAATAAAAAAACACAACACATTTTATTTTTAACAAACGTTGAACTAAGAAGTTCAGCAAAGAGAACAAATGTTTGTAAGCTTTGGGAAGTGTGTACAATGAAATAAAGCTTACATTTCAATAATAGTGACTTTCAATATGGGCACACGAAAAAATGGCTCACAGACAAATAGTTCACACGACTAATAGTTCCTTGACCATTGGTTCATTCTAGATAATAAGAATCTAAATGTAGGCCATCAAATCCGGAATCTTTGCTCTCCAGAACTAGAATAGAAGCTATTGAAACCGGAATCTTTACTCTCCAGAGCTAGAATGGAGGTTATCAAAGCTAGAATCTAGGTGAGCAATTAAGTCATCTAGATTATCAGAGTAGGAGTTTAAGCCGATATTATGTAATCCGGGACCATTATACAGAATCTATACGATGAGAGCAACGACCTGTATAAGTTTGCACTTCGACCGGATGCACGATGAAAGCGATTCACGATCATGTTTATTATTTAAAAACCAAAAATAAAATCAATATTGGACTTGATCAAGTGTGTAGTTTAGGGGTAGAATAATAATTGACAATTATAAACACAGTAGCTAGTCATCCGAAGCATTGTTTTAAAATTCATTCACGGGGTTCTATAGTTCGTTACATTTAGTGGGCCTATTGATTTTCATAAAGACCTGAACGAGCCGCAGTTTGATTAGCTCTGATTCAAACAAAGATAACAGGAATGTTTTGACTGACATTAGCCTATGCTCCATTTCATAACACTTTTTAAAAAAATATTTGTCAGATCCATGCTATTAAATTTGTTCTTATAACTTAGTTCTTTTCTATTTAATACTCAGCACCTAAACAGCTCAAGTAATAGAAAATAATCAGTCAACAATTATAGTTCTCAAGTTTAAAACTGTATGATGCATAAACTATTATACCTGTATATTATTTTGGAAGGTATAAACGCTTGAAAAAAATATCTTTAAGATAATTGTAAACAATCTTAGCTAGGCCTACATTCCATTTTTTTAACGTCTTTAAAACAAATGTGCAAATGAAAAAAAAAAAAAAAAAACGACTTCTCGTGATAACATGACCTATATATTGTAGGTCGTCGAAATCATTCTAGACAGATGCATTAATTCACCAAAACATGTCATGTGACTAAAAACATATTTCTCGGTGTCCTGTCTATGCTAAGTATGGCATACCTTTTTACAACAAATCAAATATAAAAGCCCGTGTGTATTAGGTTTGCACCTTCATGTGGTGAAATGATGGGGCTTTGGTTATGTTGTTCAAGTTGATTAATATCAAAGAGCTGATATCGATAACTTTAATCCTAAATAAAATAAGGTCAAAAATCGATTTGATTGACTGCTAACTAGCAGCAAACAAGATGGTGAATGAATTTCTAGAAAGTAAACCGTAGAATTTTATCACACAATAACACAAACATGCAACAATTTTATTTCACATGATTTTAGCTCTGGGGGTTATTCCCCCATTAAGACCACCTGAAATGCTCAAGCATCTATACAGCACGACGTAAGGGCTAATCTTCTTCCCTGCTTCAAGAAGTTTATGTTCGTTTTTTGATTGAATTACTGAATTGTAAAGATTAAAAATCTAAAGGTTTTCTTTTTAGCTAAAGTGGCTCTGTGAGATGCACCCATTGGTAAACATCTTCGACCTAATACCTCAGAATAAGACGCCCCGAAACTTTCGGTAGAGTTGGAGGTGCAACTTCTTTAATAAAACAAAGTAGGAGGGAGACGGAGCACTTCCAAAATATTTGTATCCTTTTAGTTTTGCTTGATATTTAATGTTAGGGAGCATCGTGGAGTTGACGCCGCTAGGAATAGATATTGCTTATGATCTGTTTCAAGCAAAGCTTTTAAAAGGGTAGACCTAGAGGACATTGATAAAGATCAGTACAATCAAATTATAGAGGGTGGGGTTCATAACTACAGGTGCGACATTTTCTCTCTGTTACTTACTCCTCTCCAACCTCACCCTCTCTCTCTTTCACTCTCTCTCTCTCCATTTCACTCTCTCTCTCTCTTTCACTATCTCTCTCTCTCTCTCTTAACAATTCATTTTTGCCCCGCCTTTTGTCTTTCATATTGCGTACATTGAAATCAAACAAAAAGTTCATATCCGGTTGTTGTAATTTATGAATTAAAAACAACCTAACGTTCGTCTGCCAAAATGTTTATCTCCCTTAGTGTATCTGCTTGTATTCATAAGTAGGACGTACTCAGGTGTCAACCTAAGTGGGCAGGTACTAATTGCTCAATACGATGTTTATCTCCTGAACCTAAACTGCTGGCGTGTGACCGCACTGAAGAAGGGAGTAGTCTTGCAGAAGTTACCTCTAAAATATCTGCGTCTAAAGGATGCACCTAAATACTAAGAAACACACACACACATTATCCATATGTAATAACTTCATTATAAAGTTTTGTTTTTTAAATACGGTATTGTCACAGTATACGAATGTATGTCACTAGCATGTGTAAACAGACAAGCAAATGAGGTCACGAGTAAAAAAAAAAAAAGAAGAAAAACAAGCTTGGAAAAGTCAAGTAATGTGTCTTCTTCTAGTCATTCATAAAGTCTGCAGACGAAAATGAGGCCACTTAAGTTGCAGCCTCAATCACAACCTCAACAGATAACGGAATGTTCTTTGTGGCCATTCCACAGTATTCCATACTGCCATCTTTGGACCACAAGACAATGCCTTATAAGTATAAGTCTTTACTTAGTTTCCACATAAAGTAGGCCTCTATACTAAAACCTTTTTCACCGTCGGACTCAAGAAAGGAAAAAAAGGGAAAAAAGGGTGGGGGGAGTATTTTTGTGGAGAAATTACATAATTAGTCAATAACTAAAATTATTTCAGCTAATTATTCATGATTTTAAATCTATTTTTATATTGTGTCGTACCTCCTCCCCCCCCCCATTCCATTTTTAATAGAAAAAAAAAGGAGGGGGGGGGTGGTAAAGCAGCTCTGATTGGTTAAAAGAATTTCGTAATAAAAATATGAAATGCAGGGGGACGGTGCTGGCTTTCGTGTTAACTCTGTTACAACCCTCTCCACACTCCACCATGAATAAAAAAAAACAAGTGCACTCAACGAGGCAATGTCTATGTTTTATTTTATAATTCAAAGGTTATAAAATATTTATTATCTATTCGTCATACATCGCCAAATGCAAGTCTTTGTTTCGTATTGAAAGGACAACGTTTGAAGGAATCGATTCAATAACAGTATGACATGTAATCGCCCCTACTTGAAATAATAAGATCACTTTGCACAAGTTTTTTAAAAGTTTAAACCATGGACACTGCATAATAGTTTTTGGTTTAAAAACGATTACCTCAATGTCATAGAATTCTATATTTCAGAGACTTATTTATTGTTATCTATTTACTGACTGTGCCATACAACTTATATTTGTACACTACATCGAACTCTTACTTGATTGCACCACGCAAATGCAAAACCAATTTAATTAATTAAACTCAGCTTGGTAAAAGATTTTACTTGAGGTCTTAATGTGAATCTTGCACTGTTTTAGAAACATGCAGATATATAATGCATAACAATGCTGTATTAACAAATGTTTGACAAGAAGGTAAGAACAAGCTATATGCGAATCTAATGTTCAAAAATGATGGTATTGTTTTCTTCGTTCCACGTATCTGGTATATGACCTGTATATATAGATTTAGATCTATAGTTTTATAATGCACACTAGTCTTACCTTCAGCAGTGGTTGTTTGGACAAGTAAGGTAATAATTGCACATGTCCAAAGATTCAATAGTCTCTGTCCAGACATTGTCAGTGAAGCAATGACCACTTGAAGTGGTCTGTCACAAAGAGAAGGCCAGATCAAGAATCACATATAAAATTATCCAGTAAGAGAAAAAAAATGTCTTTTGCTTGTTCAAAATTTATCTTTAAAAATCTTTTCTTCAATTCCAATAAACACTTAAATCATTTTAAAACTAGTCAATACAACCAAAACAAAGTCATAATTATAACATAAATCGGCGCTCTTGTAAAACCCAGCTCCTGGAAACGTCTTAAAACGTTTGTGCCGGATTGTTCTCTGAAAATATGTTCTCGCTAAGACAACGCCCTGCGTTCCCCCAGAACAGCCCACTGCTCCCCCTCACTTGGCAGTTGGAGACTAGAGCAGCAGACTATAGAACAATTTAATATAGATTACTAAGGTCCCTAGTGTTGAATACATCGAGGAAAAAATGGAGGGGGGAGGCATAGAGGAGAGACAGTTACTTATTGGAGAAGGTGGTGGGCCGGGTGCGGAGAGCCTAAAAAAGCGGTGGGGGGGGGGATAATGCGCGTTTGAATTTTTAAGCGCATTGGCGACTTCTTTGAACAAGTATGAAAGTCACGAGCGTGCAGTGGAGAGAGATAGTGGCATGCATAGCATTGAGGGTAGGGGAGTAACTGGCGATGGAAAGGGGGGGGGGGTATTTTAATGACAGTTTCACGTCATAACTCTATCAAAAAATTTTTTCAGAAGATCAAATCCTCTGCTGGCACTACAAGCGTGGGAGTTATTTGGCTTTTTTTTTTTTTTTTGTGTACTCCAGTGCTAAAGAGTCTAACTTCTGGATCATTTTAATTGGGCATTAGTTTAGGTCTACAAGCTACAAATGACTTATACATTCGTCACAATACATATCTCCAGTGAAATTAATGGGCTGAGAAAACCTTTTAGCAAAATTCCTGTCTATGTAGAATGACGTATTCTTTGGGATACAGCTTTATGTGCTTTTTATATGCAGTGTATACATGTTTATAATAATAACGATCATAATTACTTTACTTCATTATTAGTATTTATCAGAATCTGTTTTAAAAAATAAATTAGTTGCCGAGTACAGTCAACTTTAATGCTTACTAGACATTTTAAGCGATGTCCTTGTATCCACTATTAATACCAATATGACATTTTAAGCGATGTCCTTGTATCCACTAAGTTTTAACGCCAATATGATAATTTAAGCGATGTCCTTGTATCCACTATTAATACCAATATGACATTTTAAGCGATGTCCTTGTATCCACTATTAATACCAATATGACATTTTAAGTGATGTCCTTGTATCCACTAAGTTTTAATGCCAATATGACATTTTAAGTGATGTCCTTGTATCCACTAAGTTTTAATGCCAATATGACATTTTAAGTGATGTCCTTATATCCACTAAGTTTTAATGCCAATATGACATTTTAAGCGATGTCCTCGTGTTCAATCTGTTTTATTAGCTATCTGATTTTTTTTTGTGTTGGAAGTAAATGAGTTTGGTCATTGTGCTGACTTCTGGCCATTTAGCACTCTGCTTAACTGTAGACAAACAAAGCATGATCATTAAATCATTTACTGCCTAGACCGAAATTTTTCGAAGTGCAAATAGTTAATTACATTTAAAAGAAAAATTAATTCACTTTTGTTTTAGAAAGCTATCAACAATGCCAGTCGATAATTCTGTGTGAATTTATTAAAAGCCAAGCAGTTTTTTTGTGTGGAGACCCCCCCCCCCCCTACCACCCTTCAGTGACAATACACTTACGTCATCAACGTTTCCTGTCAAATTAATCCCGCTTTTCTTCTGGATTAAATATTTAGTTTCAATATTTAAAACAAACTTTTTTTTTCACTTTCGAAGGTCTCCATTTGAGGATGCGGCCCCGGTCCGCTGCCGTGTCTGGGCTCTGAATAGCTTTAGCCTTCGATAAAGGTTGTTGAAATTCAAGATTAATGTTGTCCAGTGAATAAAGGACAGCAAGTGTAATGCTAGCAATTGTTCGTACTTAAAGGAATGGAGTTTGACTTAGTCTAATCTACGTGGGTCTTTGTGAGTGGGTGGTGCACCAACAATGAGTATACCTTTTTATCAACAATGATATCCGTTAAATAACAAAATATTTCCTTGTACGATAAGGTAAACCCCCACTTCGTCTGAAAAATATTAAATAGGTTTGTTTAGCCTCGGGCGTTTGTAATTGAAATTCGCGTTGTTGTTGTTTTTTTTGAATGGGTGGGTCCCACACTTAAACATGTTATATGATGTAAGGACACAGGCATTAAAGTCCCAAACTGATGCAGTGAATCTAATTAGTATTTAATACATGTTTAGTATCTTCATAGATCGATCTTTTCCTGGGAGAAGAGTAAGTTTTTGGCGCCCAGATTTAACATCCATTTTTTTTCTATGCTCTAATGGCACTAGGGAAGAAGGAGCGCTTGTCCTTGCATATTGAACAAGAAATGTGCCTTTATCTTTGTGTTTTCTTTCTGAGTATTTTATTAGATTGTATTTTTACATTTCCATTCTTCGTAACATTTCCATAAACATGTAATAGATGGAACTTTAGAAGAGAAGTGAACTAGACAAAATAAATGTCATTTCTTTTCAATCTCCAGATCCCAGCAACACAATATTCAGCACATCTGTAAAAAAAAATAATTAACAATTTCTTTATTGCTTAATTTTAATTATGCATTAATTAATTTTTAACATTCTTTATTGCTTAATTTTAATTATGGCGTCAATTTTTGCTTTTTACTAAAATATGTGATATGTAGTATTAGCTATAATTGTATATCAAGTATGTTTTAATAATTTTGAATAATAAGTCACTTCGACATATCACATATAGCCTTGATTAGTTTCTCAAGGAAATGTTAAATGTGGGCTTATGAGATAAATAACACCACTACCACCAGTGGATAACAGCAGTTAAAAAAAACACCTACCATGAAATTTTTTTTGACTGTTTATTTCATTACAATATCCTATAGCTTTTTTACTTTCCCTTTAGTTTTGGCCCTTAGTAAAGAACGTATACATATAGTGCAAAGTAATAAAATAACAGATTTTGTTACGCACATAAATAGTTTGTTCAAAGAGAAACGCCCGTGTGCCGATAGACAATCCTGCAGATTAAACAAAGGGGAGGACAACCATTGTGATTTTTTTATGTTTGTCGGCTTTTCCTTTTCAGGAATGAAGGTAAATATACGAAGAAAGGGGGCACTAACCAGACTTCTCTAATGCTGGCATCAAATAGTAGGCCTACAGTTGATATCGAAAACAGATTTACTTTTCTTATCAGTAATGTCTATCTGTATCCGCTGTAGCCACCTAGCTGGTATTATTTCAGAACAAAGCTTTTAACTCCTCGTCAACAAGTGAACAAGCTACCTAGATCTATGAGCATTTGAACCCGATATGAAACGAAGAAATCTTTAAACGGATGCCTGTTGATACAAATTGGTTTCGATGGAATACCAACTACATAGGATATGAGCATGATCTCCTGCTGTAGTCCAGAACTTCTTTAGTATGACACAACTTAAAGAATTATTGACAGCCTTTAGCAACGGAATGCTATTGTTACTGTTTATCTAGATTCTAGATTAGACCAACTTATGCGTGCTTTAGTAATTAAAGAGCTCTCTCTTTCTAATGAGATCCCGCATGTATAGTTTTTCTTCTTTCATTGTTAATTGGCGTACAACGTCAGTGATTGCAAAAGCCTTTTTCTTGAAATAATTCGATAAAGAAATATTTAATATTAACTCATCAATTATAGATGAAATAGGATGCTGGAGACTTTGAAGAAAATTTTATAGCTAGAAAAGTTACATTATCTACAGACTATTTTCACAATAATTATGAAACTAACATTCTAGACTTTTGAAAATAAGTTGTGTTTCTTTGACCTCATCTCGAAGTTGTGATTTTTAAAAATGGATTGTGACTACAAAATCTGGGCCCAAAACACCCCAATAGAAAGAAAACTATATGGAGAGCTCCCTGATTTGGAAACCACTGCGCGGTTCATCTCATCATATATTGGTCTAGTCATCTGAGTCTTAAAGAGTAACACCTTTGGTACAATCACTAAATTTAGAAAGCCTTCAGGATAGAAGACTCAAAAGTAAAGTAGCAATTATACATAAAACACTGAGCCATAATCTTCAAATACAAAAACAAAATCTAATAAAATACTCAGAAGGACACAAATATAAAGGCATATTCCTCGTTCCATATGCTAGGACAAATTTGAATAAATGCTCCTTCTTCCCAGTGCTATTAGAGCATGGAATTGGTTGCCTGACCTAGCCATGAAAACCGGTGACTTAGCAGAATTTAGGTCATTGGTTAATATGCATGATTAAATGCATGACGCGTAAGCACTGGCGGATCCAGGGGGGGGGGGCGGTAGGGGCGATCGCCCCCCCACTCGGCCGCCCCCCCCTCCCGGCGGACGAATTTTAGATTAGAATTCACACAGTTTGTATACGAATTTATTACTTATGTTAATTATACTAATTATTTATATTTTTAACATATTTTTAGATAATTTCGCCCCCCTCTAGTATGTTGGCCAATTTGGTGGGGTCGGGAGGGGGCAATGACATCAATCCGCCCCCCCCCCCAATAAACTTTTGAGGGGGGGGGGGCGGTCCAATTTATTTGTAGAAATCATAGCTTGCTAACAGAATCAATTAAATATCTATATGATTAAAACTTGTTATTGATATTTTAACCGATCTTTATATTATGTCGTTCCTCTGTTGACCGATTGGGGGGGGGGGGGGCGAATACCTCTACTGCCCTTCCCACCTAAACCCTTTGAGTGGGGGGGGGGGAGGTCCTACTTTTATGGAAAAATCATAGTTTGTGAAAAAAATTAGTTGAATTAATATATAAATTATATATTATGTCGCTCCCCTTCTGGTATTTTGGCCGATTCGGTGGGGTAGGGGGTATGCGATTGCCTGTACTGCCCTCCCCGCTCTAGCGGCAGTCTAGCCCTCTTAGTTGGGGGGGGGGGCGGTCCTATTTTAATGGAGAAGTCAAAGTTTGTGAACACAATTAGTTGAATATCTATATAATATAAACTACATATTGATATGTGAATCCATTGTATATTATGTCGCACCACACTCTAATCTCAAATTTTGTGATTATTAAATATAAAATGAAAAAGCGTTGTACCAGGTGGGAAGGGCAATACATGCAGTCGCCTTCCCTCCCATCGACAAACAAATACTTTTTCTTTTTGTATTATAGTTAAGAAATTACAAAATAAAAAAGATCTGTCACTAATATAATTTATATATGCATAAATGCTATAAATTAAATCTTATATCGAGTCGCCCCACCCCTATTCTGTAATGCCAAATGCAATCATTAGCAGAAATTATAAAAAGGAGCGAGGATTAATCTTAATCGTTTTCACTCTATCGCCCCTCCCAGACAGAGTTTATGTAATTTCACATGAATTTATCAAAATTATTTTAAGAAAGACCTTGCTTTGGAAAAGTTAGAATTCAAACGAAATTTTTCAGTACAAGAGTCACGATTGAGATGAGTTCTAAACCAAAATAATTATTTCCTAGTCGCCTTTTCCAACCTTTGCTCAATTTGATATCTTCTAGTTACATAAATTTGGGACTATAACTCACAATTTACGCTTGAATTATATTGAATATTATTTATCGAATAATTTTTTCTTTGGCGGCGATCCTCAAAGCTCTAATCTAAATATGTGGGGTATCTTATCTTTTCAAGGAACAGATCGGTTTTATTTGCAATGTATTAAGGGCCTATAAATTCATATTAGAATAGTTTGCAACACTATTCAAAAGGTCCTTTTTTAATAGGGAGCTTAAGGTCAGAAGAATGCGATTCTTCAGTGAAGAATGCAAGAAAACGCTTTCGGCGTCGGGGCTTCGCCCCGAACTCCACTGATTAATAATGAGCTGTAGATGTCAGGAGAATGCTTTTCTTCAGTGAAGAATGCAAGAAAGAACTTTTGGCTTCGCCAGGAAATCCACTGATGAGTAATGAGCTGTAGATGTCAGGAGAATGGGTTTCTGCAGTGAAGATTGCAAGAAAACGCTTTTGGCGTCGGGGCTTCGCCCCGAACTCGATTGATTAATAATGAGCTGTAGATGTCAGGAGAATGGGTTTCTTCAGTGAAGAATGCAAGAAAACGATTTTGGCGGCGGGGCTTCGCCCCAAACCTCAATGGAGAAGCATACAGCGTTCCCCCAGACCCCCAAGCTTGCAAGAGAAGGGCCTCAACATGACTGGTTTTGTTTTTTTCGCCGAAGGTTGAGAAACACTGCTTTTAAAAAAAAATCTTTTATATATATATATATATATATATATATATATATATATATATATATATATATATATATATATATATATATATATGCTGTACGCACGTTTATGCATAGGGTTAGGGTTTACTGGGCGCTAGGGTTAGGGTTTGAAAAAAAATCGCCCCCCCCCCACTCCAAAGTTCTTGATCCGCTAGTGCGCGTAGGACGTAATCATCTTCTTTTTTGAAGTAAAGTCTGTATTACATAAGATAAGATAAGAACGCTGCAACATAAAAAATGAGAACAAGCAGGACGAAGAATAATAAGAAGCATTGATTTGGATTTTACAAGATAGTCAGATTTGAACAGTGACCTACCGTACAATGTTAAGTTATTGTACGTGAATGTGTAACCCACACACAGGTAGATCTAATTGTTGAGTAGGTGACAAGACAAGATTTAGAGCGTGAAATTATGACAAGTTTGTAGCAGTTCACGCGGTTTACTTATTCTAGTGCTTAAAAATTACCTTCACTTTAAACTTGTAATAATCGCTTTCACTATTGACTTGAGAGAGTCACGTGTCTACGTGTGATACGAGAGGACATTTTTTTTGTTAGTCCAAGTATTAGAGTAACATGACCAGACTAGATACTGTGTTTATCTTTGTATCAAAGAACAGGTTCCTTCGTTCCTGCTTCGCCAGTTTAACCAGAGTGAACACAAAATATAGTGATATAGTTTCATTATTACGTGATGTATTGACTCTCATAACATACGGGGCCAAATGGGAGCAGAGAAAGACATTCATGGCAGATTTTTCAAGGTTATAATAATAGGGCATTGAATACAAATTTCATGAGTTTGGGACATAAAAGGCTCGATTGAAAACTTAAGCTAAGTTGAGCTTGGATGGCCCCCTGTTCAGGAACATGGGCCACGAGCACATCACTAAAGATAAATGCAAAGAGGCACAGAAAGTTTCTTGTTAAATTGATTGAGACATTGGTGAAGTGTAATACTTGTGTACAGACTAAATGAAAAGTTACATTTATTTTAATGCGTTCTGTTCGTAGTCGAAAGTTTTGAATTCAATGATATCTCATTCTGCAAATATGCCTTAATACAGTCAACGATAATGCTCTTAGTTAGGACTTGAAAATACAACAGAAAAAAACAAACACGATAAATACATAAGTTGCAATAAGAGCAAGAGTGAAAGACAAATTTCACTAAAACATTTTATAATTATTAATTTAATGACACTAGTTCTTGTGCTGTTAAATAAGAAAACTAAAGTATTCATGTGGTACACAATCGACATGTTAGTGCTATTACCTTGCGGTATATTGTTCAGCCGTTTGGGCTTCTAATGTGGAGTAACAAAAAGCATTAATACGTTCCCTTGGTAAATGCACATACACAGATTCAAACAACTCCCAACACATGATACACATTAATGCCAATTCTAGCTGGACACAAGGCTCCGTGACAATTATGCATAAAACACTAAACCATAACCATCATCTTCAAATACAAAAGCAAAACCTAATAAAATACTCACTCAGAAAGGAATTTCACTATAATTAACTTTTCCGTTCCATATTCTAGGACGAATTGGTACTAATGCTCCTTCTTCCCTAGTGCTATTAGAACATGGAATGGGTTGCTTGAGCTAGCGAGGAAAACCAGTGACTTGACAGAATTTAAGTCATTGGTTAACATGCATGACTAGATGCATGACGTCTGTATTTTATAAGATAAGATAAGAAAATACTAATCTAGTGACTTATAAAGGAATCGATCTAAGGATCCTTGTTTTTATAGTGCTGTGATAGAGTGATACAATCTGTTTAGATTCTAACTTCAAGTTATAATAAATAATTTTCTAAACCTACATTTACGAAATTACAAGGTCTTTTCAAAAAAGGGATAAAATGTCGTCAAGTTTGTATACTAACAACTTTCCCTCAAATCTCTACTCTTAAACTCCCTCAAATCTCTACCCTTTAACTCCCTCAAATCTCTACTCTTAAACTTCCTCAAATCTACTCTTAAACTTCTCAGATATCTACGCTCATTAGTTTCAGTTCTAAACATAGCAGTTTGGTTCTAGAATGTAAGCTCATAAGGTATCTTATAAATTACAGCCGTTTCTTCAAAAGAGAAAATGAATACGTCATACGATAATCTAGTCGTGCATGCAAATTAGAGACTTAAACTCTTTCCTGGCTGATTCAAGCAACCCGTTCCAATCCAATGGCCATAAGAAAGAAGGAGTACTTGGATGAATTTGTCCTAGCATATGGAATAAGAAATGTGCATCATTAGGCATATATCCTTATGTGAGCTGGCGCTCTTTGAGCTATTTTTATCTTTTTTGGATATTTTATTTTAATTACTTTTATAGGCTAGTGCTAAGCTGCATGTGTGCACTCCCGACAGCTCTTTTACTTTAAAAGTTAGTTTGTACGAGTCATGACCTGGCTCTATAAATAGAACGGATGCTGCCGTGTCTTGTCCCTTTATTCGGTGTTGACCGCTGGTCAGTGGTTGATTAGCTGGTCTGTGTGACCAAGCAGTGAGTTAGAAAGTTATTTTTAGTGTTGTTCCTGTGTGGACATTCGCTGTGTGGACTGCCTGCTATAATTCCTGTCGTTACGTCTACTGCCTGTTTGCCGCAGTTATAGCTGCCATTAGTCTGCCATCGCCTTCTTGTACCTTCTTTTGTTGTATTTTAAGCTTAGGTCTAGTGGGTATTTAGAGTTGTTTGGTAACTGATAGATCTAGGTAGTAGGCAGGAATTAGAGTATTTCATTGGGGTTTGCCAGTTTTGGGTTTAGTCTGAGTTTATTTTTTTAGCTTTTATGTTAAGTAAAGTAAGTAGGCCTACTAGTTTATTGTTTGTGTTCCATTGATTAGGGTTGATCGAGTGGAGTATTTTGGTATTTAAGTTTTTAATTGATTTATTATTATTGTTTTGTTTAATTTCTTTAAGAGATAATATAGTTGTCTTAGGGTTTATTTGTTTGATATATATATATATATATATTATTGATTTTAGGTTAATTCGTGTAGTGTAAATAAAAGTGTATATAAATTGTCTGATAAATCTAGTTTCATCATTTCCTTTTAATAGCTTAGTTTAGTTTAGCTCAGGTTGATAGTTAATTGTGCGGTCTGATCGCCCAGGCGAAGGCCGCCCTTTGGTCGCAGACCGGAGTGCACAGATCGGACCCACACGGTAGAGTTACCACCAACCTACCGGTTAAATAAAATCTGTTTAGCAGAAAAAGGTCTAGTGCCTCCTGACCTGCTAACACTTATGATACTAGCAATGCCTCCTGATAATAGTTAGACTCCTCCACGAATATTGCAGTAAACATTGATGATCTATTTAACAACTCCTCCTATTAGCTTGCTAATACTTTAATGGTTCAAAAGGTGGGCAAACACTTTGAAATCTCGAAAACGGCTCTAACGATTGGCTATTTTCAGCGAGTACTCTTGCACTCGACTCAAGCGTTTCTTTGTATTGTAGTGACCTAGTTTAATTTAGAGATAATGTTAGGTTTGTAAGTAAATATAGTAAATATATTATGTATTGTTTTCAGCAACAGTAAAAGTAGTGACGTAGTCAGACAGCCTAATGACGTTGCAGAATATGCGTACATGGAGAACAAGATGGCTAGAGCTTAGAGAAGTAAGGATAGTGATAGAGACTAATAAGTAAACGACGGATAGGGAGACAAGATGAGCATCCCCAGCTGTAAATAAATACATCAGTTGAAGTCTTAAGAAGTCTTGGTTACGTATAGCGTTGTGAATTGCAATGTCCCTTGGCTAATTTAGACTGGTTGAGTGAAGTATTGTTAGATTTGCGCAGCACACAAAATCCTAGTCAGGACAAATTGACAGAAATGAGAAGGGTTACCTAAAGTGATGGATTATTTGTTTTCCCCAGGCGCGAAATACGACAGATCAATAATCTTTCTGTATTTTCACTTTGCTTGCCGACAATCAGGAAGAAGATTTTTTTTTTCCGCTATGAGGACCATAGAAACGTGGCTAAGCGCTGGTTTTATCTGAGAAAAAAAAAAGAATAACATTAATGCAAGGGCAACAAGGCTATAGATATCACTACTTGAAGACTTTAGTGATATTGTAAATCGGGTTGGCACGCCCAGTATTCTTTATTCAAATAGATCGATAATTTATCAAAACCTAAAAAAAACTATTAAATAGATTATGATAATATTCATTGCCCACACACATTCCATTCCGGTGTCTAGTCACTCGCACTGATTACGTAAGCTATATAGGTACTGTCTACTTGAGTTGAAAGCTCCACTGCAATGCACTTAAATGTATGATTCTAAACACCGAAAATAGTCAATCTCTTAGTGCAAGAATTTGTTGTCCCTTTTTCTTAGTTCGTTTATGCCAAAATACTGATAAAGAAAGTAAATAAAGTTGAAACGTATGCATGGCGGGACAAAGAAAGCAACTTGTTTGATGTTATGGTGTATTAGCGGGAGTCAAAAGATCAACTCGGCAACCATACCTGTTTTTGTGAAGGTAAGGAGCAGCTAGCAACGAGCAGGAAGTTAAAAGCTGTCTTGCTAGAGCGTGAGGCATGGAGGACATACAAGGAAAACTAGGAAAGCAAAGAAAGGCTTAATCACAAATACAAATGATATAAAGATTTCATGATTAAACTAGAAGTTGAAAACAAAAGTTCCAGAAACTTTCAACCCCACCCAAATTATAGAAAGGAGAGAGAAAAGAGAGATCGAAAGTTTAAAAAAGAGTTAGGAGGGAAAGAATGATGTTTATTTCAATATTTGCAATTTAAAAGAATAAAAGCAGATTTAAAAGTTAATTAAATAATGAATGAAACTGATTAAAACATCTGGAAATAATTCAGGCTAAAGTATTTCATGTCGTTTATTCAAATTTTCTAGAAAGTTTTAATTTTAAAATGCATTTTTAAATCATTAGGATTAAATGTAGTTTGACTGAAATTAAACTATAGATCAAACTACAGATCAAACTATATATTCAAACTACAGATTCAAACTACGTATCAAACTACATATCAAACTAGAGATTCAAACTACAGATCAAACTACATATTCAAACTACAGATTATACTACAGATTCAAACTTCAGATCAAACTAGAGATTCAAACTACAGATTCAAACTAAAGATTCAAACTACAGATTGAAACAACAGATTCAAACTTCAGATTCAAACTTCAGATTCAAACTACAGATTCAAACTACAGCTACAAACTACAGATTCAATTATAGATTCAAACTACAGATTGAAACTACAGATTCAAACTACAGATCAAACTACCGATCAAACTATAGATTCGAACTACAGATCAAACTACAGATTCAAACTACAGATCAAACTATAGATTCAAACTACAGATCAAACTATAGATTCAAACTATAGATTCAAACTACAGATCAAACTACAGATTCAAACTATATATTCAAACTACAGATTCAAACTATATATTCAAACTACAGATTCAAACTATATATTCAAACAATATATTCAAACTACAGATTCAAACTACAGATTCAAACTATATATTCAAACAATATATTCAAACTACAGATTCAAACTACAGATTCAAACTATATATTCAAACTATATATTCAAACTACAGATTCAAACTATATATTCAAACTACAGATTCAAACTATATATTCAAACAATATATTCAAACTACAGATTCAAACTACAGATTCAAACTACAGATTCAAACTATATATTCAAACTATATATTCAAACAATATATTCAAACTACAGATTCAAACTACAGATTCAAACTACAGATTCAAACTATATATTCAAACAATATATTCAAACAATATATTCAAACTACAGATTCAAACTACAGATTCAAACTACAGATTCAAACTATATATTCAAACAATATATTCAAACTACAGATCAAACTACAGATTCAAACTATAAATTCAAACTACAAAACTCGTGTTGTTGTACTGCTACATTGTTAAAGCCTTGTTTGCAGTACATGGATGTCTAATTGAACTCCATTTCGCTAGCAGACAAGAAACAGATTCAGGCAGAACTTTGTTTTCCCCTAAGTTATAAAGTATACAAAAATGACCAAAGCTGTTTTAAATTAAGACTTTTACAAATATATTTGAGAATCTTAGGATTAGAAATATGATATAGATGTATCTGTTTGTTAAAAAAATATTTTTGGAATAAAAAAAAATATGCTTTATCAGGAATAATACAACATTTATTGGGCGTTTACATTTTCAACATTCTTGTCACTTATGATATCATAATAGAATAGAATAATAGAATACATGTTTTTGTCTGTTACTTCTTTCCTTTCAGTCTCGTCTCTTTCAAAATTATTCAAGAATTCTTACTGACGAAGAAACACAATATTTTACAGAGCATTTGAATGAGATAGAAGACGTTAGTAAAGACAACGATTTCTCTGACGTAGGTTCATTGATAGATCCAGAGTATTCCCCTGATATTGAAGTGCAGCTAAAGGAAGAAAGAATCCTGCGATAGAAGTTGGCATCAAGTTGCACCCTTAGCAAGACAGACTTCATCACTTTTCGTTCACCAAAATGACAAACCTTGATGCTCAACTTTTAATCGATGAGCAGTTGTGCCAAACAAAAAATCTGGCAATGAAGCTTCACAGGTTTTTAAGTTGTTTGTTCTTTCTGGTGTAAGCGGTGTGTTTAGCTTGACGTAAAAGACTCAACAAATGCAAGCTACGTACTGAAATGAATTGAAAAAAAAAAACAAGCAAGTGGAACATCATATGAATTTGTTGGAGGACTTGGTAGGTTAGACCTCTCTTTTCAGTAGTGCAGATAACAGCACAACAGTTTATTTTGTTCAAATATTTTAAGTTATATTGTTTTCATGAACGATTAAGTAATATGAATAGCTTACAATCAACACATGGTAGATGTTGAATTGTTTACAATCAACACATGGTAGATGTTGAATAGCTTACAATCAATACGTGGTAGATGTTGAATAGCTTACAATCAACACATGGTAGATGTTGAGTGGCTTACAATCAACACATGGTAGATGTTGAATTGTTTACAATCAACACATGGTAGATGTTGAATAGCTTACAATCAACACATGGTAGATGTTGAATAGCTTACAATCAACACATGGTAGATGTTGAATAGCTTACAATCAACACATGGTAGATGTTGAATAGCTTACAATCAACACATGGTAGATGTTGAATAGCTTACAATCAACACATGGTAGATGTTGAATGGCTTACAATCAACACATGGTAGATGTTGAATGGCTTACAATCAACACATGGTAGATGTTGAATAGCTTACAATCAACACATGGTAGATGTTGAATAGCTTACAATCAACACATGGTAGATGTTGAATAGCTTACAATCAACACATGGTAGATGTTGAATTGTTTACAATCAGCACATGGTAGATGTTGAATAGCTTACAATCAACACATGGTAGATGTTGAATGGCTTACAATCAACACATGGTAGATGTTGAATGGCTTACAATCAACACATGGTAGATGTTGAATGGCTTACAATCAACACATGGTAGATGTTGAATGGCTTACAATCAACACATGGTAGATGTTGAATAGCTTACAATCAACACATGGTAGATGTTGAATAGCTTACAATCAACACATGGTAGATGTTGAATAGCTTACAATCAACACATGGTAGATGTTGAATAGCTTACAATCAACACATGGTAGATGTTGAATGGCTTACAATCAAGACACGGTAGATGTTGAGTGGCTTACAATCAACACATGGTAGATGTTGAATAGCTTACAATCAACACATGGTAGATGTTGAATGGCTTACAATCAACACATGGTAGATTTTGAGTGGCTTACAATCAACACATGGTAGATTTTGAACATCTTGATGTTATAATGGAAAGGCATAGAATATTACTTAAAATAAAAAAAAAAGCAAGGTTACTAAGATAGTTTGTGTGGAAACACAAACTCAAAATCGGTCCCCGCAGCGGTCCCCCCAGGCAGGTAAAAATGCAATATTTTCAGAAAGAATATCAGAATGAAATTCTACCAAAGGCTAATGACAGAGAAGAATGGAGAATGAAGGTTGACAGATTTTGTGTGGTTCCCCTACGGTCCAGCAGACCAAGGAATAGGTGAAAGTGAAGCTGAAGTTAGATATCAACCTGGCTTAACTGATTTCATATAATGATTATCTTATTGATCTAATTGTTTTGTATAGGGTCAATCTCTTGTTTAAAGCCTTATTTAAAAAAAAAATTCGAAAAAAAAATATTTAAAAAAATCTTTAGTTAGGTGTCTGATGGATATGTCTCCGACTTGCAGTTCACGCGCTAATATGAAAACCTACTTATTAATTGTTGTTTTAAATTAGTTGATTTTAAAAATTACATTTTTTCCCTTTCAGAAAAGAAAAAAGTAGCCGTTTCATCTAAAATATCATGATGTCGATTTTTAATATCTTTTCTAGTTTACGAGATCTACGGACGGACGGACGGAAAGACATTCCATACAAAACTAATAGCGTCTTTAGGAGGCCGCTAAAAATATTACAAGGGTCTTTGGCATGGCTTTAGCAAATGAACAGAATTTGTACCAAAGAATTTCAAGAAGAAAACAAAAGAGCGAGGAAACCTTGAGATTTTTGACGACACAAAACTTGTGGGTTTTTGTCGTATGAAAAAAAAGGACGTCTATCGCATATGAGAGGGAAAGAGATCATTTTCTCTAAGAAAAAAATATCTATCACAGCATGCCTCCCCCAAAAAAGCCGACTAGATCAAAGTGGATAACTGGGTATCATGGTCATTTATGAATGGTCATTACACGTTTCCAAAATGTACATGTTTTGTATAATGTTGAATGAGAAAAATCAGACCCAGGAAACTACAGACCAGTATCACTTACCAGCATCACATGTAAAATCCTAGAACACATAATATATAGCAACATCATAAGCAACTTAGACAAACATAATATCCTTACTCCATACCAATATGGCTTTAGGAAATATAGATCATGTGAAACACAACTAATAGGACTAATTGGTGATTTTTCAAAAGGTTTAGATAAATAGATGCTATCTTACTAGATTTTTCCAAAGCTTTTGTTAAAGTTCACCACCATAGTTTGCTTAAAAAATTAAAATATTTTGGCATTGATGGTCCATTGCATCATGATTAAAGATTTTCTGATAGGGAGAGAACAGACTGTAATAATAAATGGCTTTAAACCAGGGGTTCTCAACCTGTGGGTCGCGACCCCTTTGGGGGTCGATTGACGATTTGCCAGGGGTCGCCTAAGACCATCTAAAATAAGGATTGTTATTGTCTATTCTTCTATTGCTGTGTGTGTCTATTTGGGGGGGGGGGGGGGGGTCGCGGCAGTGTGGTATATTGTAAAAAAGGGTCGCCGAGCTTATAAGGTTAAGAACCGCTGCTCTAAACCAACACCAATAACAGTAAACTCAGGTGTACATCAAGGAACAGTCTTAGGTCCACTACTATTTTTAATTTACATAAACGATGTACCAAATTGCATTAGTTCAGGAACAAAAGTCAGATTATTCTCAGACGATTGCATAATATATAGAACAATAAAAACAACACAAGATACAGAAATTTTACAAAGAGAATTAGATGAATTACAGAAATGGGAATCAAATTGGAGCATGTCTTTCCACCCAGAAAAATGTCAGTTGTTAAGAGTAACAAAAAAACTAAAACAAATTAATTCCACTTATCTTATTCATGGTAAACCAGTAACACAAACTAAAAACGCAAAATACCTAGGTGTTATAATAAATGAAAAACTGTCATGGAATCCCCATATTGATGAAACTATCAAAAAATCAAACAAAGCATTAGGGTTTATTAAAAGAAATTTCTATAAATCAAATAAGAACATAAAACTAAAATGTTATTTAACCTTGGTTAGGCCAATAATAGAATATGCATCCTCTGTTTGGGACCCCTCAACTCAAGAAACATTAAGAAACTGGAACAGACACAAAATAGAGCAGTGAGATTCATAACAAACGAATATTCACATTTGACTAGAGTAACACCTTTAGTTAAATCACTAAATTTAGAAAGCCTTCAGAATAGAAGACTTAAAGTAAAGTAGCAATTATACATAAAACACTGAACCATAATCTTCAAATACAAAATTTAATAAAATACTCAGAAAGACACAAAGATAAAGGCACATTCCTCATCCCATATGCTAGGACAAATTTGTACAAATACTCCTTCTTCCCTAGTGCTATTAGAGCATGGAATGGGTTGCCTGAGCTCGCCAGGAAAACCAGTGACTTGGCAGAATTTAAGTCATTGGTTAATATGCATGACTGAATGCATGACGCGTAGGGCGTAATCATCTTCTTTTTTGAAGTAACGTCTGTATTATATAAGAGGAATGTGTGAAAAATGTGATGACTACATGTATTTGAAAAACAAAACAATTACTTTAAAAATTATCATGTTAATTAATGCATGATGTTGCAGATAAAAATAAACATTTTTTTTTCTTTTGTTGCTATGATATTTTTTTTATTAGATTCAAACAATTAATTTTTTTAAAGTCACTTAACAATTAACATACGTCCTCGTATAACCACCCTTTCACGGAGAAGCTCAGGGCAGTGTACACCAGGTGATAAGAGGCTTTAGACATTGCCAGTGACAGATCTTTATGAAGACAGCTTGCTGCCCAAAGTAAGAAACATTTTAAAACATCCATGGGAATTTGAAGCACCTTAAAAAAAAATCATGCATTTAAGGATTAATTATATCGTGACTCCGTGTAATGGCGTTATGTCTATACGTTAGCTGCACAACTAACTAGAAACATATTTATTGTAAGCATCAGACATATGGAAGTCTTTTAAGTAAGCAATCAAAAAGTACCATAAACGTAAGTTCTTGGTAAGTTTCCGTTAAATGTCCGCAGTAGTCATGGTGTGCCTGCTGTTATGCTCGGATGGTTTCATAATACAATGCTGCTATTCTCATCCAACCAGTTCACAGTGTCTGCTTCATACTCTCATTGTTATGGTCCGATGATTTCTTTTTGAAAATGCGTTGGGATTGAGTTTGAAAAGAAAGCTGAATTACAGCATTGAAGGAGGAACAAATTCTACAATGTCTTAGCTGATGTAGATACGGTTTTAGTACATTCGGCTTTAGTATTGTTGAGTGGAATATGCGTGTGTAGGGACCTGCGGGATAAAAGGGCATATCTAGTGTGTTCTTTTAGAAAAGTTTCCTTTATCTTTGAAGACATCTTCTTGTACGTACACACAGCACACTTAGCCCCCCCTTCCTTTCCC
This sequence comes from Biomphalaria glabrata, assembly GCF_947242115.1. Taxonomy (NCBI): domain Eukaryota; kingdom Metazoa; phylum Mollusca; class Gastropoda; family Planorbidae; genus Biomphalaria; species Biomphalaria glabrata. The sequence continues at coordinate 29,720,365 of NC_074711.1, read as the reverse complement.
CGCATGTGTTACGCTTTGCTCTGTGACACGTTAAAGGCATCTTAGAATCTTCACCAACAACCAAACAGAACTTTGCCCAAACCAATAAGTAAAATGAATGTTCTAATTCACTCCACAAACTTTGTGAAGTTCTTGAGTGGGGATTCATAAAAAAAAAACAGTGAGGAAAAAAAAGGGGGGGGGGGTATTTACATAAATTAAGAATATAAGGATAATTAACGATTATACCAGGGATATTTTTGTTTTAATCGGCTGACATTTTTTTTTCTAAAAAAAGCCTATCACTGACAACTTGGCTTCTGGCTTGGAGTTTACGTTGAACTTAATCTATTGTCTGAATTGTAAGGTCTCACATGGGAGCTTGAGGTCGTACTTGCTTGTCTTCTGCTTGTACGATAATGACCTTACAGTGGATGACTATACAAACACTTAAGTAAGTCCTGTAAGTAAGGGCGTTGACATTTTTTTTTTGGCAATCATTTTGCCCATTGATAACGTCATAGTATTCCTTGTAGTCTCTGGCATGGACGGAATGTTGTACGTAGACTAGTCAACAGCGAACAAAAAAATGAAACAAAATAAGAAAGGGAGAATCGAAGGCGGCCCCTGCGGTTGAGTCTCTCGCATTACATAGGCCTTCGTCTTACAACTACTCGCGGGAAAATCCTATAAACGAAAATGAAAGCCATTTTAAAACGCTTGTATTTTAAAACGCTAATGTTTATTTACTAGATAGATAGATAGGTAGGTAGGTAGGTATGTAGATAGATAGATAGATAGATAGATAGATAGATAGATAGATAGATAGATAGATAGATAGATAGATAGATAGATAGATAGATAGATAGATAGATAGATAAATAGGTGGACTGTGAAATAAAACAACAATGAACAAGACTAGGAAATACTTGCAACTGAACAAAATGTCTTTGACTCTTTATTTTTGACACTATGTTTGTTTATCAATAATTGGAGAATATTCAAATGTTTGATAGCTAAAGAACAACTAACAACTAAAGGATTATAATTGAACAATGACGTGAATCCTGCACACCGAATGTTCACCCCACAAATTTTTTTAAAATTAAAAAAGCAGGGAATACGTTCACATTGACACTGCAACTGCAAGAGAAAGTTAAATCCTAGACTCGTTCACTACAGTTTTCAAATAGAATGAATTCATCCATGTCAACATACACATTTGTTTTCGACACTACGAAAAAACAACGAAGCCTGCAGCTTCCAATAACCATGTTCCTTACGAATGTAGGCCTAAAGATAATTAATAAAGACCCACACGGAGAAAATACTACAGCACTCGCTGATTCTCCTCAAAAGTACTACAAGTAAATACTGTTTGTAATTTATCACTACTAATTACTGCAATATTACAGTCAAGATTCAAAGATGTCTTTAGAAGATGTTTGGGAAGCATATTTCAGAATAATATAAATTCATTTATTGGCTTTTAAAACTGTATCAATGCAGCGCTCGCAAATAGCAGGAGGCTAGTACATATGCCTTTTATATAATTCTATAGTTTTCCACACAAATGAATACTATACTGATACATCGGCACTTTCTTTTTTTTACAAGAAAAGATTTCTTGATTGACAAGGGGAAATAACTGTGTAAAAAATATACACATATAATTTCTATAAATTTTAAACATATATAATTATATTCCTTTAATCAAAGGTCAAGCTGATGTACCATTCTTTATTAATCCTAGGTCAATCTAGATTAGCATTCTTTTTTAATCCTGTACAGTATACATATCTAATCCATCTTGTTTTCTTAGTGAGCTGTTTGTTCAGGAGCATTTACAGATTATGACATTTTTAGATATTTTTTCAAAGAGTGGATTGGACTTTCAAAACGTCTACATTTTACTTTCAATTACATCATCAAATCATAGTTCACTAACAGATGGACTGGATCGATTCATCAATTACATCGTCAAATCATAGTTCACTAACAGATGGACTGGATCGATTCATCAATTACATCGTCAAATCATAGTTCACTAACAGATGGACTGGATCGATTCATCAATTACATCGTCAAATCGTAGTTCACTAACAGATGGACTGGATCGATTCATTTGTCCTTGGCAAAGCGTATTAGGCTAAAAATACATCAAAAAGGGGGCACAACTAGACATCAGGAGAGTACCGGTACATTAGATTAGCAATGATGCTGGCCCTCTAGGTGCAGAAAATAATTTTAAAAATTAATGTATAAAAATATTGTGTTTTAAAATTTGATTTTTTTTTTCATAATTAGTCCTTGTGGATGAAGCTTAAACCTGTCTCCACCCACCCAAATAAGCTACAATGCATATCATATATACTACAATAGCTCTTGGGTCGTCGCGTAGGCTAGGACATATTGACCATCCTTTTGGAAGTAACTAAAGTATTCAGCGGGATAAGGTAAGATGTTTTTCTACTATCGACACACATACTATTTCACTGATAATTCAATCTGTGGTATTATGTTTCTGTATTGCATCATTGTTTGTCGAACAACGGTTTTCAGGACATGGCGTAATAAAAAGAGCTTTACAAAGTCGTCTCCATTAATTTAACATTGTATATTTATCAATCTACATCATATTATTGTATTCTTTGTTTAGGCCTAAGCAGAACGTGGCGTCAGAAGTGAGGTGTATGTTGGTATCGTCAAGCAAATATTCAACAAAGCTTACATAATTTTAAAACATGGTGTTACTATTTCTAGACTGTTTTTTTTTATTGTAGAAGGAAGGGGGGACAGTAGATTTGAAACGCTTAATCATGTAGGCCTACCTGTACAGTAAATATAAACAAGTAGCATCTTTTATTAAAAAGAAAACTTAATAGACCACCTGCGGACAACGGCTTTGTTTGCAATAGATGTAACAAATTATGCAGGTCGCAAATAGTTTGCTTAGCCTTGTGAAACACTGCCCTTATATTTAATCTTCGAAATCAAAGACATTGCCATTATTAATTATTTATTTAAACAAATGTGTACATGGACCAACTAATCACGATCATTGCCCCAACTTTTTTTTGGATGGTAAAAGAGAGAGAAAGAGAAAAGAGAGAGAGAGAGAGAGAGAGATATGTTATTGAACAAACTCGAAAAGCATTCTTGATCTTTGTATAAACTATTGGCCTATTGGAGATTTTCAGGATGTTTGTTTGTTTGTAAATGCTTCGGATGTTCCTTCAGAGTTGAAGATAATTTTCGTCCTAGTCCAAACCTCCCGAAGAACGACGGGAATGGGAGCGGGAAGGGTTTGAACCCGGGACCATCCATAAGTCCGAACGACAGTAGGGCCTACAGCGCGCTAACCGCACGACCAGGCAGCCATCCTGCAACAAACTAAACAATGTCAAGCACGCTAAATTGAACCTCAAAGTTGCCAACTTAGAGGTACAAACAGAAGAGCTTAAAAACAATATTTCTACATTGCTATAATGTGCACACAAATTATTATGTAACGTTAGAAACATAACTTATCAACACTTCCTCTATTTTAGACACCAGATACACCCAAAAGCTGGCTATTTATAGGTTTTCCACCTTGTATTCTCGTTAACTATTTACTGTCTATTTACTATTTATTGTAAGACCCTTCTAAACATTTTTTTATTAGTATAATGTAGGGTTTCTCAAACTATGAGGCGCATATCCCACAATGTCCTATCAAGTGTCTTCTCGATGTCATGATTTTAAAAAAAAAGGAGAAATGGTATTTCTTAATTTATGAAAGAGAAAAAAGTGCATGTTCTTTGTAGCCTACTTATCTATCAATGTTTGAATATTAATAAGTAAAATAACATTATTAGGTACCACTGTTTTAAAAACTAAAATATTTTAAGTTCATCTTATAAGGAGTGGATTCGAGGCGCGGTGGCTGAGTGGTAAAGCGTTTGGCTTCCGAGTCTGGGTTCCTGGGTTCGAATCTTGGTAAAGATCTTGGATTTCGGGATCTTTATGGCGCCAGCAAGCTCTAAAGGGTATCTGACATTAGTTGGGGAAAAGTAAAGATGGTTGGTCTTTTTCTGGTCACATGACACCCTCGTTAACCGTGGGCCACAGAAACAGATGACATTTACATCATCTACCCCAGTGATGCCCAAAAAAGCCGCCATCGGTTCCATCCGGCCCGACGAAATGTCGGCACAAAGAGTAAAAAATCTGCAAGTCCCCCCTCCCCCCCCCCAAAAAAAAAGGTTTAAAAATGTCTCTCTACTACGTTAGGGCCATCAATGTTTATTCGATTGATTGGTACCATGACCTTTAACATTTGTGCGTCTATGAAATGCGATTCTTAATGTAGAATCTACCAGAAAAAGTGATAGGACTTTTACTTTTTTTGTGGAATATAATAATAAGCCAACATATTTCAATTGTAAAGAAATTGTAGGTGTTTTTTTTTTTTAAAGAACAACACATTAACAGCATTATAAAACAAATTTGAAGGCATTCCTTGATTTGAGACGTGGATATAAATAGTGTTAAACTACGTCTAGAGATTGGAGGATCGATGAGAATATTTACCAAAAAAAGAGACAAGAAAATGAGTCGTTGGTATTGCTAGCTACATTGTTGCTCATATATTTAATAGAGAAATGAAGCCGTTTTCTGGCGCTTAAAAGAAGTACAATATATCCCATTAATGAATGTAAGTACTAGATCCACAGGTTTCGAATCAAATAGTTTCAGGTCAATTTCATTTCGTTTTTGTACAGTTTCGTTTATGTGGCCCGCGACACCAGTTAGGAAATTAAAATGGCCCGCAGTTCGAATTATGTTGGGCATCACTGATCTACCCGATTCTACCCTATAGATCGCAAAAGGTTTGAAAGGGAGACGACTTCTTTTATTACAAGGAGCTATCATTTTCATTAGCGGAGTGAGCAATTGAGTCAAAACGCTTTGATGAAGACATTTCAAAACGTCTCCACAAACATGATTCTTCTCAACTTTATTGTCTTAGAATGGTCGAAATAGTCCTTTCTCATCCTGACCTAGGACTAGTTGTACAAAAAATGCCCAATATCATAGATGTACCTGGAATTTCTATCACATAATAGTTATTATTAATAGTATAAGCCAGCACTGCGCTGCCTGATGCTTTGTTAGACTTAATTTGAAATGCGACTTTATTTATTTATTTTTACGACTAGATCTATGAACATAGATGCGAGGGAGGAGAGCGATACCAATCGCTTTAGAACGATGGATAAGCCGCCATCGGTAAAAATTTGAGAAACACTGGTCTAGTGCTGTCTTTACTTTTCTTTTTCTTGTTCCGGTTTGTCAAAAAATGTGAATCGGTCGGCGCCGGCCTGAAATCCTGTAAACAAATAGTCTTAGACATTTATATAATTAGACTCTAAACTTACACTTATACTTGTGTTATAGCCTTCTAGATTTAGAATCTATCTAGATCTAGGGGCCTCTTAAGACCCATCTAGAATCTAGTCGTAGACCTATAATCTAGAAGTACTACTACTACACTAGATCTAGATCTAGCTAGATCTAGTTACTAGATCAGTCATAGTAGATCAAGTTCTAGTACTTCTTACTAGATCTAATATTATTATTAGTAATAATACTATGAGATGACTATGACACTATGAGTATGTCTAGATCTTATGAACTTATGAATGTGTAACTAACACTAACTTACTAACTATCTTAAATTATTATTCTTATCTATACACTATACGACTATTTACTATTACTATACTTAATACTATACTATAGTGTTACTATAGTACTAGACTAGAGATCTAAATCTACTTATTAAGTTATTATAATTATATAATCTTATTTAAGTTAAATTTAACTTATCTAGACTAGATCTAGACTCTAGAGACACAAGACTGAGAGTAGACTGTTAGTGTTACTGACACTGTCACTGTAGTAGTAGTACTGCCAGTAGTAGACACTTAGATCTAGTGACGTTAGTCTTATAATATTATTAATATATCACTTACACTACTAGATTAACTAGATGATAGACTAGATCTAATCTAGTCGTCCTAGTGTCCAGTGACTAGACAGAGACATGTAAAAAATGTAATGTATTATTAGAATAATTAGTTATGTATTTAATTGTATTTGAACTATTTGATTTAGACTACACCACTACTGTTCACTACATCAACATCATCATGATAATCAAATTAAATCATGATTTAGTTAAAGTTAAGTCTAACCTAGTCACTCTAACTACTCTAAGTACTCTAACTCTAACTTAGTCTTTAACTTAGAGTCTAAGTTATTTAGGTCTACTTCAATTGTCAATTACAATCAATACTATACTACTAAACATACTTTATTACTATAGAAGTGTCTATAGGCATACAATATACATTATAATTATACAGTGGTACACTTATAAGTGACTAATACAGGCATATGATAATGATACTACTGATAGAGTTATATAATATTATATATAATATAGAGATTATAGTTACACTTTAATACTATAGTAATAAGTAATAAATATAGTCAGTCGTTTAGAGAGACACTAATAGAGTCTACATCATGTAGTATGTAGATTATCATTATTGTAGATCTACTCTTCTGGTTCTAGAAATATATTTACATTAATCTAGCTAGATTTATATGATAAAGGCTAACCTAGATATTGACTAGATTTAGATCCATAATAAAATTAGACTTAGACATGTGACATAGACTTAGACAATTAATAAAAATAATATAAATATATATATATTATATATAATATATATATGTAGATCTAATTAATATTATAATTAATGATTACTCAGATTAATTACTGTGAATAATGAATCATTTATTTGAATGTGACTAAATCTAGTCACTACTGTCATTAAGACTAAGAGATCATAAATCATCATTATATCATTTTATATGTACAAGTCAACATATCATCATTTAAAAGACTATTGAGAGTCTAGTTCTAGATTATTTAGATTTAAATTCTCCAGAGATCTTCTAAGATTATTGTGTAGATGATCTAGAAAATCTATGAAACACCAACATTTATAATTTATTATAAGTAATTATCAATCTGGAGTCTGGTTCTAAATCTATACTTTACTACTAGCATTATTAAAAATATAATATATAATTTTGCACATGGCTACACCGGACACCCCTTGATTTATTCCCAGGCTTTATATAGATCTAGAGAAAATTCTAGAATCTTATTGTTTATTATGACCTTAACAACCCCTCCCTTTCTTTTATTGTAATTTCAATAATATAGATCCCCCTAATATACTTTTTAGCCCGTGAATTAGTGTATATATCTTCTTTAATTAGTGTAGTATCAGTTACACTGAAATTTAACAGCCCGCTCTCTCTCCTTCCCTCTCTTTAGCTTTCTGGAACCAACATTTTTGTTAATTTCTTTGGCCTTTGAATTCTAGTATCACTTTTAGGTATCTGATCCCTACCCACACACAGCTATCTCCCGCCCACAACAAAAAAGCTTTAAATTCTTCATACTATCTCGGATTTTTCTTCGGCTTCTCCATATTTGTAGTAAATGAATCCAAGAAAATTGTATTTATACAATACAGTTATAACTGTTCATCATGAATAATATTGTATGTATACATACTCTTTGTTCTCTGTGGCATTTTATGTCTTGAGATCTTTTCCCTATGCAACTTCTCATGTGACTATCATTGAAACACAGCTTCAGTCAAAGGTTTGGCATACATAATCACCAGGCATTGTTACACTTTCACAGGAATTATGTACAATAATTAACTGCATTGATATTGTCAGTATTTGAATTGCAAACTAAACCTAGATATATATTTTTTAAATGTTTATAGATTATTCTAGATGTAAGTTTTAATAATTAATAACTCAAGTTTGTATTAGTTGATAGCAATACTTTTTCATAAAATTATAGCTAAATGCTAAATGGCTGGAGGTTCTGAATCTAATGAGGATGAAATATGGAACTATAAATCTGGAAGAAAAAATAAAGAAACAAATCCAGCTGTTCTTAGTTGTGAAGTTCAAAACAAATGCACTTCAGTGATCAATAACGTTGTTCAAGTTGAAAAAACAAGTGACCTTAAACAAGGTAATCTTTGTAATTTTGTTAGTAATATTTCTTGCTACCTTTTACTTAAATAGCATATATATTGTTATTGTTAAATGCATTTATATCTTGTTTTGTGTTAAAATGTACTTTATAATATTTAATTTATAACTCTTTAAAAAATTGTTTTCATTTAATAATTATTGAAGAAAAAAAATTTATTTGGTGTTTCAAAAGTTATCCAACTGATTAAAAAAGTATTTTCATTCTGTTTTTTTTTAATGCCAGATGGATGTTTGCATGAAATTGTCCAGCCAGATAAACTGTTCAGTACATTGGAGGTTATAGATGTTGATCTGCTGAACAGTGAAGAGGCTTCCATTCCTAATAAGGTGAACATAAAAAGTTCCTGCATTACCAAAGATTTGAATCATTTGATAAAAAGTAACAATGCCAATATATGCAAACCTGAGCAAAGAAGGAATCAGGCAAATATAAAATCAAGCCCTTCTAGTAAACCTGTAAAACAATTACAAAGCTCTTCGAAGAGCAAGTCCACTTGTAAGAGAAAAAACTCTCCTCTGAAAAGGAAGGTAAAAACTTCCTCCCTAACAAAAAGCCCATCATCATCCCAGGGCTCAAACTGTTCTTATTCAGATATTCTGAATAGAAAGTGTATTGATGACTATTTTGTTCAATCAAGCCAAACTTTGAAAAGGAAAAGTTCTAAACTTGTATTTGAAGAAGTATCAAACATTTTGGTGGAAGGGGCCAATAAAAAAACAAAGTGTCAGAAAGAAGAAGAATCAGATACTACAACAGTTGGTAAAAACATTATAAATGATAAAGAAACAGAGTTGTCAAACTGTAGAACTCAAAGTACTGATACTGAACTTAAGAAGCAAGACATTCTACATTCTTTTGTTGATGTTGACATTCTTTTTGATAATGATGACTTTAATCTGGTAGAAAAAATCACTTCCACTAGCTCATCAGAAGTTGACGTCATGTCTGATCCTATTCTATACAATGAAAACATGGGGGGATTTTTTACTGGTTCAGATCTACTGGCTGAAACAAATATTGCAGATGATGATAAAGATGTCAAGAGTTCATTAGTCAATCACAGCTCTTGTGAAGACAATAAGTTTCAGGGTGGCTATACAAAACCAGAAAATTTCAACAAACAAACATCTAATCCTTGCTTGCCACTTGGCAAGAGTTTGATTGATTCTGTTTTGTTATCAAAATTAAACAATCCATCATTGACAAAACAGACATCTTTATATTCATTTTTTAAACCTAAATTTGGAGTGCAAGAAAAAACTGTTTGTGCTGAGTCAAATAGGAAAAACAAAAGTGTACTAGTGCCTGTCACCTCTCGTCCAGATTTACATTCAGGGAAAAAAAACATTGTATCTAATACAAGTAAATCAGCATCTAGTATTTCAACAGGATTATTATTAGATACACCTACAACAGTGGTTGAGCCAAAAACAAAGAGGGATGCCAAAAAAGTGTGTCCGTTCTATAAGAAGATTCCAGGTAATTTTAAAAATACTTAAACATTTTAAAACATCACGAGTCATTGTATGTTGGTGTTACAATAGAGTTCCATGGTTGATATGTCTTAGTAGTTTCAGAAGCTTAAACTGATGATCCAATATTCAATTGTATGCTGGACATCCTTGTTTAGAATAACTCTTTATGAAATAAAACAACTAAATCCTTCAAGCTGACATCATGAAAAGATTAGACACTATTATTTCACACAATATAATTTAAGTAATAGATTCACAAAAAGTAGATTTAACAACATGAAATTTGAAATTTATTTTTTTAACTCCATTGGCTATTCTTAGTTAAATTGTAAGCTTACTGTTGTTTCTTTTGAAATATAAGCATATTGTTTATAATTTAATTATAAAAGACCTGACATTTATTAATTTCAGGCTTCTATGTCTATAAATCAACATTTTTATATTTAATATTGTTTTGAAACATTACTTTCAACTTTGTTCTTTCACATATTATATATCTATTAAATTTGAAAATACATTAGTAATAAAAAAAATAAATCTTTAAAAAAAAAATTCTAGGGACTGCTATTACTGTTGATGCCTTTCGTTTTGGAGTGATCCCTGGATGCCTGGCCTACATTCTTACACATTTTCATTATGATCACTATGGAGGGCTGACCAAAAAATTTTCACAGCCAATATACTGTAGCAAGGTTAGTTAAAATAGTATTTACATCTCAAACTAGTTTGTGTTTCCAAAATGAAGTAAATTATAACTTTTAAAAATACTGTATAACTTTTGCTTCAGGTTATCACTAGGATAAACTGGATCTGCCTAGGCTTTTTAATAAAAATAATGTATTTACTACCCCTAGGTGACAGGAAATCTTGTGCAGAAAAGACTTGGAGTTGATGAAAAATGGATTAACAGATTACCACTCTGGCAACCATGTCAAGTAGCTGGTGTCACTTTGACATTTATGGAAGCTAATCAGTAAGATGAGAAGTGATATTATATATATATATACTATAATATTCATATTCTCATTATATGACAATGAATGTTAGACATTTTTAATTTATCCACATTATAATTTCTTGTTAAATTGTTTTCACTGGAAGAAAAAATAATATGACAAAAATATAATTATTATTGTTATTATAGAAATGAAATGAACATTTCACATTTTTGTTAACCTATGTGCCAGACACTATTGAGCTTTGATAATTAGACCAATAAGATTTCAATGTCTATTTTTTTCAGTTGTCCTGGAGCTGTAATTATTTTATTTGAGTTACAAGACGGCAGAAAAATTTTACATACTGGTGATTTCAGAGCTAGTGTTGAGATGGAGCAGTATACAATGTTGCAAAATGTAACCATATCTGAACTTTACCTAGACACCACGTAAGTGATTATCATATACATTTTGTTGCTTCAGATGTCTAAAAATGTATATACATAACTATTACTTTACTATCCTATTTCAGATACTGCAACCCATGTTATGCATTCCCAGCACAACCTGAAGTTATTGACTTTGTAGTCAGTCTTGTTCTTAACTTTGTGGCAGAAACTCCCAAAACTTTAATTGTGTGTGGGGCTTACACTATTGGGAAAGAGAGAATTTTTCATTGTAAGTATCAAATGTTTTTGTTTCTTCTTGTCTGTTTTGTTTGAATTCTTCAGTTTATTATCTCATTGCATTTAATCCTAAGCCATAGCTAAAATTTTGGACACCAGCATATGTGTAATGAGTGATAAGAAAAAAGTTCTGGATTGTCTGGAAGATGATGATCTCAAGTCAAGAACAACATTAGACTGGCTAAAAGGACAAGTGCACGTGTTGCCTATGGGAAAACTGAATCAAAAGGTTTATAATGTAGCTTAGAAGTAGTTTTTTTACACCCAATATTTTTCTCTATACCAAATACTTTAAATTTAACTTTAAAACTTTTTCTGTTTTGAAAAAAAAAAAAAGCTAATGGATGTGAAATATTTTTCTGTAGGGGTTGTTTGAACATCACAGCAAATATCCACAGTTCACTTCTGTTCTAGCACTAGAGCCTACTGGATGGACTTATCAGGACAAGCTAGAGTCATTACAAAATTTAAAACCTAAGTGGAGTAAAAACAATGTGACACTTTATGGTAAGAAGAAACAATTACCAACACCAGCTAATAGATAAGAAATATATAATATCCATTGCATCAATAATTAGAAAGGAAAACGAATGTATTCTCAAAGCTTTTCATGTTCACTCCCCCCCCCCCCCATCACCTTACACATACAGTCTTTAAAAAGCATTCTTAGCTTAACTATAGCTTTTATATAGTGCTACTTTCATGCTTATAGCATGCACAGAGCGCTTTGGTCCTATCTCATTTGTGGACCAGTTGGGAGGGGAGTATCTGAGAGAAGGTTTATCGGTGCTGCCTTTAGACGCTCAGTAAACACACAACTCTGCTCGATTCGGTTGTCGAACCTCGAGCCCCCTTCATATGTAGCCAAGTTCAAGCATACTTAGCCTCTCGACAACTTTTCCCACAAGCTTATCTTATAAAAATACAGATGTATGTTCTATGCGTATCCATGTGTTAATCTAGTCGTGTTAATTAGAGGCTCAAACTCTGCTAAGTCTTTGATTTTTCTGACTGATTCAGGCAACATGTTCCATGCTCTAATGATTCAAAGGAAGAAGGAGCACATGTTTTCTATTAGGTTGTGTTTTGTATGTGTATGAATTTGTCACAGCTGATGGAGCCAGCTATTCAATCTTACAAATACACTCTTTGTACCCTGAATCTCATTTCATGCCATTAAAGTTGACATTTATCTATATCTGTACCTTGTTATCTTCAACTTTTTGTTTCATAAATACTGTAATTAGATAAATGTGAAAAGTCCTATTTTTTCTCTGTATGTAAAAACAAAAAAAGCTGTATTCCATGTATACCCTAAATAACTAACACAAATTCTTGTATATAGAATCTATAAATATACACTATGTATCTAAAGTGATCTTAATTTCAAAGCTATCTACAATGATGTAAGAAAGATATATACCTTTTATGAAGTTCAACTATGTTGTTTTTTATCTACCTCTCCAGGAGTCCCATACAGTGAGCACAGTAGTTACTTAGAGTTAAAACGTTTTGTACAGTTTCTGAAGCCTAAGAAGATTTTGCCAACTGTCAACAATGGAAATCCATCAGCTAGACAGAAAATGGAAGATATTTTTAAGCAATGGCGGCAAGATTGATTTTTTTTTTCCAGTGCTTAGCATTTGCATTTTTGTGTGAAAATAGGTCTAACTAAAAGTGATAAAATATTATTATATTTTTTACACAAAATTATGATCACTGTAAAAAAATATGGGATTAATTTATTTAATTGTTGTATATTATTTTGATATTTTTATGATGTGTTCTCTTTGTTGCATGAAATCGTTTATATTAGATTAATTAACTAGGCAAGCATAAGGTTTTATAAGCAATGTCAGTTTCATGATTAATATAAATTTATGTATGGATTGGTGATAAATGCAGCTAAATTATTATTAGCTAATCAATAGAATGTTTTGATCACTAAAATACAAGGTTAAAAATTAAAACATGAATACTATAAACTTTGGTATAAATTACATCTACACCATTACTGCATTATATTTATTTTTTTTGGGTTGACAATTAGGTGCTACTTATTTTAATTGGGAATAATTGTTCTTTTTTTTTTATTTTACCAAAACATTACAAAATAATTTGTTCATCATTATATTTAGGCTTTACAAATTAATTAAAATTGGGAATTTTAATTGAAATAATACACATCTTCTACCCAGACTATTTTAGCGGGTCTATTTATGAGTTAATGTATAATCTCTGTGATGTTCTTTGGTTTTTCTTTATTAGTCTTGACGAGTATTACTTTGGACCTTTCATCCAATCAGTGGAATACACGTATTTACTTTAAAGATTTTTTATTTCAAGTTGTAAATACTTTAAATTTGTTGCCTGTAGGCCCATGCTCCTAGTTGAGTAGGCCAAAAATGATTTTTTTTTTCTTATGAAAATTTACATATTCGTTAGAAAGTACCATTTTTTTGTAAAAAAAAAAATAAATATAAAAGTTTCATATAAATTTACAAAATTTACATAATATTTTTGTGCATAAAGGTTACCAATTATTGGCATTTTTCAGGCTTTACTGTCATAAGCACTTGTATTTAGGCTACACAACTTGAATGATTGCATTTATATTTGTCATATATTCTTTCAAAAGGCATTACACTGAACACTTTTTTTTTTTTTGAAAAAAAAAAAAATTTTAAAGCATCATAAGAATTCAGAATTTTTTTTTTTTTTTTGTCAGTGTCATTCATTTGAATGTTACATGAATTTTTAGTTCAAATGTTTTAATAAGGTATTTGTATAGAAAGATTATAGTAGAACAAAAAATTAAGACTTTCAGTCAAACAGTTGTGTACAGATTTCAGTAGATCAAATAATCAAGACTATCATGAATCAGATTATCATGAAAGAGATTTTCTTATGAAAAGCTAAAACTTTTTCTTCCATTTTGAAAATATTGTGTTCGCATCTCAGTTCATTAAATTTGTTAACATGTATGCAAATTATCCATAAGACTGCAAATTCATAAGAATCATAATAAGGTACCCTTCTGAAAATTAACAATATGGGCTGACAAGTGACAAGGGTAGGCCTATCATGTGGCCAGCACAACGACCAACCGCCTTGACTTCCCAAACTTAAGTCAGGTACCCAGTAGAGTTGGATGGATTCAAGAGAATCTTAAAATTCATGAATCAAATCCAAGATCTACCAGGAATCGAGACCCCTCGATCGGTTTGGAAGCTAATTAAGCGCTTTTGTCATAACAAATCTCAAGCTTCTCTGTGAGAGATGACGAATCTTGCAAGAAGAGATGGAGACCTTTACACTTCAACACGAACTAAAAAAAAAATCTCTCATGATTTTAATTTTTAGTAGGCCTTTTAAAAAGCAACGTTAAATGGTCAGAACTCTTTTTCTTGGCACAAAAAACGCAATAACCGCGTGTTCCAGATTAAATTTAATAATTTGAAAGCATGTCTGCCATGGTCAAGATTCACTCATCATTCATGCTCTTCTATGCTAATGTAATACGTATGTCGACATCTAAATCTTTATAGAGATCTGGGATGTAATAAGACAAACACTAAGGTTTAATTTTACTCCCATTTTAAAAAGTTTATTCGCATAGATAAATCCTTTAGAAATAAATTGTTAAAAACTATAAACAAAACGGAAAGATCGAAACATCCATGTATTGAAGAGACCACACGAGTACCACAGTCTTGAAAAGCACTGGCCTACGCAACTTACAACTTTAGATCCGAGTAATATTAAACATATATAGGCTCATCATCATCTGCATGGCCTTTGTGCTCCTTATGGAATATAGGGCCTCAGTAAAAACATGCCACTCGAATCTCCGCGGTCTCTTAAATTGCTAGTCTTTTAATGGTTTCCCAGCTCTTTCCTGTCCTCTCAGCTTCATTTAGTTACATTCTAGTAGGTTAAATTGCATCACCATATTCTTTTAGGTGTTCCTCTAGGCTGCGTCTTATGGCTTGGGGGCTCCAATCTAAAGTTTGTCTTGCTCTTTTGTTTGCATCTTCTTTTTTTTTAGGGTGTGACCAGTCTGTCTCCACTTCTGTACTTCTCTGTCCTACCATCTCATACAGCAGTGGTGTTTTGTACGTTGTCATTTAACACTGTATTTTCAAGATATTTCAGAAACATCTATTGATGGCCTACTTTTTTGTTGTTATATTTATCCCGCTGTTTTCTCTATTTGTGACTGCATCAATAAATATAACATACAGATTTGATGGTGGCCTATTCAACCCGAGGCGGCTCAAAGCAAAGTTAAAAATAAAATCAGCAGTAGGCCTAATCAGGGACTTGCTACTTGCTGACGACTGTGCCCTAAATGCCTGCTCTGAAAATGATCTGCAGAGCATCGTCAGTGACTTCTCAAGAGCATGCTCAGACTTTGGTCTTACCATCAACACAAAAAAAACTGAAGTCTTATATTTGCCTGCTCCAGGAAAAGCCTAATTGGATCCAACAATCAAGATAAATGGGCATGATATAAATGCAGTGGACAGATTCATATATCTTGGCAGCACACTTTCCAGAAACGGAAAGATCGATAATGAAATCGACCTGCGTATCGCCAAAGCCAGTGCATCCTATGGTAGACTTTCTAAAAACGTCTGGAACAGACGAGCTATCATCACAAAGCTAGGAATCTATCGAGCTGTCATCCTCCCTACACTGCTCTATGCCTCAGAAACGTGGACAGTGTACAAAAAAACATGCAAAGAAGCTGAACCACTACCACATGACATGTCTAAGAAAAATACTGAATGTCAAATGGCAAGACAAAATACCAGATACTGAAGTCCTTCGAAGAGCGGGTCTGCAAAGCATCCACGCATTCCTGATGCAGTCCCAGCTGCAATGGGCAGGACACGTCTGCAGAATGGAAGACCGCCGCATCCCTAAACGACTCTTGTATGGCCAACTAAGCAAAGAAAGGAAAGGGCTCGCAAGGTGGTCAAAGAAAGCGCTCAAACCCTCAAAGCTTCTCTGAAGGCGTTCAGCATAGACCCAGCCACCTGGGAGACAGGCACACGACAGAGCATCATGGCGTCGCGCTGTGAAAACTGGCGCACAGGTTGCTGAGGAAAAGAGAGCCACGCTGGCAGAAGAAAAACGCCAGAGAAGAAAAGTAAGGCCAATGACACTAGCTCCAGCTGGAATAACCTAAACATCACTAAACGACTCTTGTATGGCCAACTAAGCGAAGGAAAGGGCTCGAAAGGTGGTCAAAGAAAGAGCTTCAAGGACACCCTCAAACTTTCTCTGAAGGCGTTCAGCATAGACCCAGCCACCTGGGAGACAGGCACATGACAGAGCATCATGGCGTCGCGCTGTGAAAACTGGCGCACAGGTTGCTGAGGAAAAGAGAGCAACGCTGGCAGAAGAAAAACGCCAGAGAAGAAAAGCAAGGCCAATAACTAGCTCCAACTGGAATAATCTGCCCAGTGTGCAGCCGAACATTCCATAGGTCTCACCAGCCACATGAGGAGGCATAAAACCCCAGTGCAAAGCTCACAGGCCCCTGGATGACAAAGTGGTCATCATCGAACCACGATGACGAACTATACTTTTTTGTTGTTGCTTCAGTAGTTCAGTTGTTCTCCTAGTTTCAGACCCATGCAGTAGGAGTTGAGGATTCTTAGAAATGTGGGAAGATTTCCAGATTTGGTTTTAGGTGTGTAGATGCCTGATCGACATGCTAGATTTATTCAACGTTTAATGTCTTCTTCTGTTCCACCTGACATATATATGTTGTCAGCGAATTTAGTTCTATTTATCCATTTTGTTTCGTGTTTATTTTAAATGCTTTATTTGTTTTTGTTTTTTATGTTTCTTTTTTATATTATATAGTTATTTGTAATGTAGTCTCGCCAGCTTATGCTCATTATGGAGCGAATTTAAGGAACCTTTGATGGCAGCGTTCGAGAAGCCTTAAGTGACTTCATTAGAACACATATAGAAGCTACACAAATGTGTGGTGAGAACCACTGCTTTAAACACATTTATGCCTATTTCTCTGGACAGCGTCGCATTGTTGGACACTGTGCTGCCCAGGTAGGTAAAGTGGTCAACAACAATAAAGAAAAGGTCATTCACATTAATTTGTGGAGCTAGGTTACTTAATATATTCCGACTGGGCCGGGACTTCTGGAGCATGACATTCGTTTTTTTTTAGTTTGGTTAACAGGCAAAACGAGGCAGCAGCCTCAACAAATTCATGGAGGGCAAGTTGAAGGTCCTGTTATGTGTGTGCAAGATGGGCGCAATCGTCTGCAGGAGACGGCATAACAGAGGTGTCCCCCGTTAGCGCTATCTATATAAAGATCAATTCAGGTGCCATTTTGCCTTCTTATCTTATATGATACAGACGTTACTTCAAAAAGAAGATGATTACGTCCTATGCGTCATGCATTTAAACCAATGACCTAAATTCTGCCAAGTCACTGGTTTTCCTGGCTAGCTCAGGCAACCCATTCCATGCTCTGATAGCGCTAGAGAAGAAAAAGCATTTGTACAAATATGTCCTAGTATATGCGGATATGGAATGAGGAATGTGCCTTTATTTTTTGTGTCTTTCTGAGTATTTTATTAGATTTTGGTTTTGTATTTGAAGATTATATATTATGGTTCAGTGTTTTATGAATAGCCTATATATTATAATTGCTACTCTACTTTTTACTTTCTATCCTGAAGGCTTTCTAAATTTAGTGATTTTACTAAAGGTGTTACTCTAGTCAAATGTGAATATTCGTTTGTTATGAATCTCACTGCTCTATTTTGTGTCTATTCCAGTTTCTTTTTGTTTTCTTGAGTTCAGGGGGTCCCAAACAGAGGATGCATATTCTATTATTGACCTAACCAAGGTTAAATAAATTAAATAGACCACAGGCGGACGACGGTTCTGTCTACACAAGATACGGGAAAATATGCAGGTCGCAACTGGGTTTGTGTAGTCATTTAAACACTGCACTCATCCTTAATCTTCAGATCGAAGACGTTCTCATTATTTAAGTATTCTTTCCTGCTTCCCTTCAAGCTGTGACCCTTCCTTGCAGGTTACAGTGTAGGTGCTGTGATCGAAGCTATTCAGTGTCAAAATATCTAGCTTGACAACTAGTCTAGTTCAGAACAAAGTAAGTGAGAAAAAAAAAGTAGTCAATAAACTGTTTTAAATTATAAGACTTAGATCTAGATGATCGATCTTGATCTGATAACTTGATTCTATTTCTGGATTAGTAGATATAGATTGTGACATTGTCTAGATCTAGATTGTTATAGTCTAGGCTATCTAATATAGATCTAGGCCGTCTAGGGTATACCAGATCTAGTCTATTGATTATAGATTACATAGACTGTCTAGTGTCTAGTTTAGACTTTTTATTTTTTTAGTGACAGTTAAAATGTTGAACATCAATTCTTTCTTAATAAGGTCAACTCAGACTCAATCTTCAAAATTATTAACTAAAGTAACTTTTGAAATTGTTGAAAGATTAAACGTATCCAATTCCAAGGTTTCCAGTTCTACCTCTTGCAGAAGTGACTCTTTGGTTAGTGCTACAATAAAACCATTAAGAGTAAAATCACTTTCGAAGAAACATGAAAACACTAGGATCAACAAATCTTCATCATTTCCTAACAATAACAACAGGTCTCAAAAACGAATATTTGGAAATCCTGCAAAAGCATCGAGGGAGATTGATGAAGATGAAATGGACTACTTGGAACAACAAGCACATTCTATCAGCAAATATAATAGCAAATTGAATTTTCGTTTAGCAGAGGAAAATTTTAAAAGGTGGGCCCATAAATCTACAGTCTAGCAGTCTGCCTATAGAATAGTCTCTTAAAAGTAATAATATATATATATATATTATATATAATTTATATCTTCTAGCTGATGATAGTGATACCTATGCTAGATGCTATGGTTTAAATACTTGGTTTATAGAGATCTATGTCATGTTTATATTGCCCAGATAACTTTTAAACCCCTCAATAAAACGTCCTGCATTACAATGCATCCCCACCCCAACATAATTTTCTAACCATCAAATTCGATGTCCTTTTTTCTCTTTCATCCTACAAACAAAAGTCCTGCAACCCCTTATTATAGAGTATGCACAATCACACACTTTTAAGGCCCATCAGTTTGGCCAATATATCTAATTTAATGAAATGGCTGTCATTGAATTCTAAAAAGTATACTATATACCTGACACCTGTGGCACACACTACTGTTAAAATAGTTAAACACTTTTAAATCCATCAATAAAACAGCCCACATTACAATGCTACCCCACAGCTAACACACTTTTCTAGCCCTGAAATTCTATATGTTCCCTTTATTTTTATCTCTTTCATCCTTCAATGGAACGGCCCGCAAACCCTTGTTATATAAATGGAGTATGCACCAACATTTCTTAGGCCCATCAGTTGTAGCCTTTTTATCTACCAGCATTATAATACCCCCAAACACACACTATTTTGAATGCATCCTCCTACAATACACTTTTTGCCACTTATATATATTTATTTTAAATTGGTTGTAATGTTCCTTCTTTCAACTCACCCACCTCCTATCACTTCAATTAAATAAAAAAGATTTAATAAACAAGTGGAATGTTTGTATTTTATAAATGTACCTTGTCATATATATATATATAAATTTGTGAATATCTCTGTGAAAACTACTTGTCAAAATTTGAATCATTGCTATTCATTTAATATTTGGTTATTATCTCATTGGTTACTGTAATTCTTTGTACAACAGAACATAATTACTTGACACACATCAGTAAAACAAGGATTTATTGGAAGACTAGAATACAGAAGAAATGTTAGGAAGTATTTTACTGGCAATATTCTCAGCTTGAAATAAATGGCATAGCTTTTAGTTAGAAGAACAACTTGCTAAGGTCATGAAATCAAAGAGATGGGTTTTTATCTCTGCATTGATTGTGATATACCTTAGAACCTATCTGATGGGACCTCTCTACATTACGAGTTCCTACTGAACTGCTACAGATAAAATATGTCTTCCATGCCAATCTGCCACTGGACCATCTTAAATTTAAAACCCATATTTATACAACTTCCAAGTTAGTCAGAATAAATGACTAGAAATGTGCAGGAAGAGTCAAATGTATATGTAGAATCACTCGAAGACAAGCCTTATTATTTAGTAGTTTTACAAAGTACAGAGTTTTTAAATGTACATAATTGTTTCAATCTTATTTGTTTTCTTTCAGAGAATCAATAAAAAAATTGTATTATGCAAGAGCCAAAACTATTGAACGCAAATTTTTCAAAAAACCTGATCCACCTAACTTATTGACTTGGTCTGCAAAAGAACAGATTCGATTCCTTCATGAACAGTACCCTGAGGAATGGACTGTAGAGAAACTTGCAGACAGTTTTCCTGTTGATAAAGCTTGTATCAAAAAGGTTCTAACTTCAAGGCTGAGATTACATAGAGAAGAAGATATCGCTCAACATGACTTAGAGGTTCAGAAGAATTGGACTGATTTGAAAGTAGCCATTGAAAGTGGCCAACAGGACAATGACATTTACTCAAATCTCAAAAACATAAACAATGAAACTTTAATTTCCAATGCTTCAGGCATTAGCTACTGTCCATTGCCACCAATTAAAAAGAAGCAGTTAAAGATCGGTCCATTTTCTTCCATTGTAAAAGACTGCCTTGAAAAGAAAGATTCTACTTCAAAGGATGCAATGAGCTTGCAAGACAAACTCACTCGTCTCTCCAATGTTTTAGCTGATGTCTCTAAAGTATATAACAAAAGCCTTGAAACAAAGTTGGATTCAAACCAATCCAAAGATGTGCACAATGAAACTCAGACATTTGACTATAAAAGATTTTCAAAATATAAACAAAACAGTGAAACCGACAGTTTGGGGAATCAACCTTTTACCATTAGAGAAGATGAAGGAAACCCATCAGCTCCAAAAAATAACATTTTAAAGTTATCTAATAAAAAAGCCAAATATTTGGTTTCTGGCAATTCAGTTTATGATAAAAATGGAGAGTTTTTGTACAAAAAACCTTAATAAATTATTTTATTAAAGCATTTCATTAATGTTCTTCTGAGTGTGTAGATATTAGATTTCATTATTACAATATTACTTCTGAACTTTTTTATTTGTGGCACATTGTTGGTTAATATATAATATGTAAAAACATAACAACCAAATACCATAATATTTTAGAGGTGTTATGATAAGAAATTCAAAAGTCTGCCTGTTTTCATGGAAATTACAGTTCCCGGTCATTTCATCCCCTGTTATTTTCATCATCTGATCATTTTATCTAACAAATAGTAATTGTAAAAATCATGAAATGAGCAATATTTAATATATTCATTTTTTACTTAAATGACAAAAAGTGTAACAATTTAGATAAGAATAAAATTAAAATTTAATGCCATTATAAACTAAAAAAATTTAACATGTATAAATATAGAGGCAATGTAAAAAAGTTTTATCCTGATATGGGTGAAGTCAGCCTTTATTAAAAAAAAACAACAACACTTTATTTCAAGGCTAAATGTGACACGCCGAATTTTAAGAAAGATCGATTGAAAAATAAAATAAAGTAAAACATGGTCGTACTTCCACCACACCTTGGCCTTTGATAAGTTATCAGCAGCATAGTCATAATGATTGTAATTGCAGTTCTATATCTCAAATGATTTTCACTACTTACACCAAACCTTGGCCTTTGATCATTACGTCATGCGCATGACAGGATAATATTATAATATTACATCCCCCACATCCAGTAGAAGGGCTATAGCTACACCCAGATTTACAATATATTATAAGATTTCTCATCAAAAATGCAAAGTGGAAGAGGAAACACAATAAAGTTATTAGCAACATGTAAAAAAATATTAAAAATCATTCTACAGAATTATATTTATATATTAGATGAAATGAGGGCTTAAAGTCAAAGTCTTAACAGCACAATTAAACAATGAAAAAAGAAAAATATTTAATTGGGGATGAAATGACCGGTCACCAAAAGGGGAAGGAAGAAAGGGATATCAGAGTGAATTTTATCATTATTACTTTTTTAAAATTAAAAAAAAAAAATCCGAACTAATATCTCTCACCTTTTCTAGCAGACGCTCTAGCCACTCTGCTAGTGAGCTACGTATAATTGAAGAATATTGTATGGTTATGTATTGTTTATTTCAAACTTAGTTTAAAGAGACTAATTCAGCTTTTAGCACCATTTCAAAAAAGTACAATTTCTTTCCCTTGTTCAAGATACCAAACAAAATAATAAATTACCAATAGTTAATTAACAAATTGTTTATTTTTTTAAAGATGATTCTTGTGTTGTTGGGTAAAAGAAATAATTGTGCAAAGATTTCAGCTTGCTCTGAAATTGGGAGTCAGAAATAATGTGTACAAACTTTTTACCAGACAGACAGATTGAGTTGATATAAGCTTTGTAAAAAAAAATAATTCATAATGAAAATTCACATACTTATTATACATGTTAGGTAAACTCTAAGAAAAATAATACTATAGTGTGTAAATCAAATCACATTTTATATTACACATGTACATTTAATGTATATATAAATATATATTAAGGGCATAATTTTTTTAGTTCATATACTATATAGATGTTTCTGGAAATTTAAATTTAATTAGTAAAAATTTTGATTTGTTTAAATAATTCATGCAGCTTACGAATGAAGCTCCCTTAGATGTCTTTAGGAAATAATGGATGTTGAGCATTAATAGAAGCCTACACATGAAATGAGATTTTTATTAATGTCAAAAAATCAAACTATAATTTTTACAAATTATTAAAATTTGATTAAAAAGACCTTTAAAAAAAAAGTCAATCAGTGAATTACTAATAAAAATAATAATGAAAACCTTCAATGTCATTAATTACACAGCTTAAGTCATTGTGATACATTAGATAATTGTCACAAAATTTGCAATATAAGAAATAAAGCAAAAAAAAATAAAAAATTATAAAAATTTTCATCAAGTGTCCTATCTGAGTATGAACTGTGTCACAGAAAACACACATCTATGTGTATCTCAATCATAAAGTAGTAAGCCAAACCCTAACAGTACACAAGATTTTATTGCCTGAGAAAAGGCATACAATATAAATAATTAGGATTATCACACTGATGCAATATGCTATTAAAATCATTTGTTCTATTCTTCTTAGTAGTTAAAACTTTAATCAAGAAATAATCCCCTTATATGGATTTTTAAAAGTGAAATCTATTAATTCTGGTAAATTGCATAAAAGTGGCATCTCTTACCCATGTTATTTTTTTACAGCTGCACTAAGTTTAAGATAAAATCAGTAGAATATAATCTTTACTTTGTTATATTAATGAACTAAATGAGAGTTAGGATCATTATAACCTTGTGGTAACTTGAGTGTGTGTCCTGGTCCATTGGGCCCATTTAAATAAGCTGTGTCAGTAAGAGTCACATAACAATTAGCTTGAGACTGAGACATGAAACATGGGGAGCTTTCTAGTTCTAAAAGTAAGATATGGTTTAATGCTGGAGGGCTGTTAAAAACATATTTTGGAATGTAGAGAGTAACTTGTGGACCTCTGTAAGGCCAGTAGCGTCCTAAGTTGAAACTGTTTAAAAAGGCTTGGCCCTGAAATTAAAATGATACAATTAAAAAAGTTGTGAAATGTACTATCCCAATCCAATTGTTCTACTGGTACTTATGTTTTTGAAAATAAAAGGAATTTTAATACCAACCTTAATCCATGGTCGAGGATCAAGGAATGCATCAGTTGGGGAGTCTGGGAATGTTAAACTACCAGTGTAGATAGATGGCGTCATCAAGTTAGAGTTAACAGACTTTGATGGTTTATTTACAGTGGTTCTAGAGAGAGAAAATCAGAAATTGTATTTTTTAAAAGTACTTTAATTACCTGCACAATTGTTTAGCGGCCCCCGTAAGGGGAAAAAGCCGCTATTAGGTTTGTGCAAAATGTCCGTCTGTCCGTCTGTCACACTCAGATCTCGAAAACTAGAAGAGATATGAAAAATATTATTTCATCATTAAATCCGGCTTGAAAAGTTTAGGTGCAAGGGCTACTTTTGGTTTTCTAAAAGCAAACCGTTTAATTTATAAAATTAATTATGCAAGCGATTTTTTCATAAAAATACACCAATTCTAAAACAATTACGTAAATGTAAGGGAGGCAATGTTACAATATGCTAACAAAGATGGACAATTTTTGTGTATTTTCAGTATCACTAAGTCAAATATATTTTTAAAATGTACAGGAAATGTTTACAACAAATACAAATAATAGTTAAAGACGTTTTTTCTGGTCAACTAGCTGCTAAAATTAAAAGAAAACATTTCTGTTTGTTTATAAAGGCTAATAATGCACTTTGTATGTAAATATCACGCACATTTTTTTAAATGGACTTTTTATGCAGCGATTTTCATGCAGTAGCGTAACGTCGCAACATGATCAGGTGCTAAACCAATTCCTTAAACTTTTTTTAAAAATCAGATTTTATTTATTTTTTGTTTAGTGCCCCCATCCGAATAAAAGAAGCTTATTTTTGTGCGTTTTGTCTGTTGGTCGGTCTGTCCGTCACGATTAGATTTAAAAAACTAGAACTCTAAAAGCTATTGAAAATCTGATTTACCCTTTAATGTTCCTCCCATAACATCTCAATAGTTTTAAGTATCTAAAATTGATTGTTCCGGATTTTTTTGTGCAAAACTAATCAACGCCAACAAATGTTTGTTTGCTCTTCTAACTTATATTACATTCCATTTCCATGCTTAAACGTTGCAAAAACACATTATCAATAATATGTTGTTCCGTTTTTTATGTAAATAGCATATTAATGCTAAATCATAATCTCTATACTGACTTATATTTCATTAAGTGTAAAAATGTTCCGGATATTGTTTTATAAAACATGAATTATGCCTAATGATTGTTTGAAATCGCATAAGGCTTTTAAAAAAAGTAATTTACTAGAATTGATTACTGAAAATTACTTTTTTAGACATTTAATTTTCTTGTAAAACATAACATAGAAGTTTTGTAATCGATAAAGAAAGTTCCGGATTTTGTTTCTTACAAATCGTCGCCAGAAATTTCCGAATTTATTTAAAAATCTACTAACGCCAAATAATTGTTTGAACTCCCTCTTCTAATTAATAAACAAATAATCTTCTCATTTACGAAATAATGTTTTTACGGATTTTTATGAAAAATATTTTAACTCACTACTCTCTTACAGTACATTTAACTTTCTACCTAAAACATTAAAAAATCTAATTATCGTTAATATTATGCTCCGATTTTTAAGGAAAACAGAATCCAAACACCAAAGTAAGGTATGAAAATCTCTCCACGTGGCTGTAGTACATCTAATTTTTATACGAGACCATCCAAAAAATTTAATTAACGGTATTACATTTATCTGAAATTCTCTTTTTCTTTTACTATTTATACAAACATCCGGAACAATCTATTATATAAACTTTTCAATTGTGTTCATACCTAAAAATTATTGCGATGTTTTGAAACGTAAAATAAAGGTTAATCAATTTTTAATAACTTTTAGTTGTTTTTTTTATATCAAGATAACGGACAGACCGACTGACAGACAAAACGCAAAAACAATGTGGCTTTGATCCTTTTTAAATAATATCTATTAGAACTCAGTGCACCAATGTCTATGAACCCTCGTTAAATATCTCGTGTAAATAAAGACATTTTTTTTTATGGTACCGGTACTAGCCTATTGTGAGGTAATGGAATTTTTTTTCTTTGACGTCATATGAATGGACTCTTTAAATGTAATGTTAAAAGAACGCACTCGGTGCACCAATGTCTATTAACCCTCGAAAAAATTGCTTGTATTAATGAAAACATATTTTAGTCTAACTAAGCAGTGTGACGTAGTGTTTTTTTTTCCTTTGACGTCACATGGAATGAATTCTTTAAATGAAATGCTAAAAGAACGCACTCGGTGCACCAATGTCTATGAACACTCGAGAAATGGCTCGTGTTGATAAAGGTGATTTTTAGTCTAGCTAGGCCTTGTGACGTAGTGTTTTTTTTCCTTTGACGTCATATGGAATGAATTCTTTAAATGAAATGCTAAAAGAACGCACTCGGTGCACCAATGTCTATGAACACTCGATAAAACGCTCGTAATGATGAAGGCGATTTTTATTCTAGCTAGGCCGTGTGACGTAGTGTTTTTTTTTTTCCCTCTGACGTCATATGGAATGAATTCTTTAAATGAAATGCTTAAAGAACGCACTCGGTGCACCAAAGTCTATGAACACTCGATAAATGGCTCTTATAGATGAAGGCGATTTTTAGTCTAGCTAGGCCGTGTGACGTAGTGTTTTTTTTTCCCTCTGACGTTATATGGAATTAATTCTTCAAATGAAATGAAAAAAGAACTCGGTATAGTAATGTTTATTAAGCCTCGTTATGTGACTCGCGTTTAAAAAAGGAATGATATCTTGATTTAGATCTAATCTAGATTTTTTAAACTAGATCTAGATTTTTATTACAGTATATCTAGATCTGGATTTATATTCTAATTAAAATTATTTTAGAGTCTAGATCTAGTATTTCTAGATCTAGTTTAGACTAAAATAGACTAGATTAAGATGTAGAATTTCAATTTCTAAACTTAAAGTGTAAAAAAAAAGTGTAGATTTTCATTTCCAAACGTTTTGATCAATATTGTAATGTTTAAATATACTAAAACTAATCTACTATTTTTTTATTAAATTTAATTTTAAATTTACTGCAAATGAATCTTTGAAACATTATTACTTTTGACCATCGGATGGCTGCCTGGTCGTGCGGTTTGTGCGCTGGACTGTCGTTCAGATTTATGGATGGCCCAGGGTTCAAACCCTGCCCGCTCCCATCCCCCGTCGTCCTGCGGGAGGTTTGGACTAG
The DNA here is from genome assembly GCF_947242115.1 of Biomphalaria glabrata. NCBI lineage: Eukaryota > Metazoa > Mollusca > Gastropoda > Planorbidae > Biomphalaria > Biomphalaria glabrata. The sequence goes on along the minus strand of NC_074711.1, from coordinate 29,693,137 downwards.
GAAGTAATTATCTTCAACTCTGAAGGAACATCCGAAACGTGTAAAACATTTTACATCAAAATTAAATCACCTCTTGAATATTATTTGCGAATATGCAGATCCGACAGGGATCCGACTTCGACGGGGGCCGCCTCTGAGTTTGTGTAACACAAACTCTCTTTGTAATCTTGTTTATTTTTCAATTTAAGTTTGTGGTTTTGTAAAATGTTTCGGATGTTCCTTCAGAGTTGAAGATAGTTTACTTCTTAGTCCAAACCTCCTGCAGGACGACGGGGGATGGGAGCGGCCAGGATTTGAACCCTCGACCATCGATAAATCTGAACGACAGTCCAGCGCGCAAACCGCACGACCAGGCAGCCACCCAATTTTTACGAGCTGAGAATGTCTAAGCTGTCTATTTTTTTAAAAAAGTTGGTTGTATAGCCTTTTATTCTGTGTGCAGGAAAGTTAGATTCAATAACAAATTTACACAAAGGAAACTCTATTATTTTTTTTTTAAAGGATCAGAAAGTGTAAATAAAAAAAAACACTGTTACCATGATGTTCTTAAACTAAACATTACGTTGACTAAAATTTAAAGACATTGTATTTATTCTAACCTTTTCTTCATTGCTGCTATTAAAGCAACATTAATATTTTCTGCATGTATTGGATAGATTTCCCAGCTCATGACTAAATCATTTCCTAAAGTGACATTTTCAATGATGCCCTGAAAAAAAAAAGCCAAAATAGAGAGGGAACAGATGAAAGCATTAAGCCAGTAACACCTAAAGAATGCTAGTAACCAGTACTATACAGTTACACACAAGAGTAGATAGAAATGTATGATTAACATTGTAACCGGTACATGAAAAAGAATAACAAAATGGATGTTTTGATATAAATATTAGTCAGGAAATGAATATGAGAGCAGAAAATAACTTTCTTGAACAGTGCAAGATTGCAATAATGTGGGTTAGTTTAGTAAGAGGGATTTTAAAATCTTAAGTTTAATTATACAGATTGACAATTACCTTGGTGTTGAAGTTCATTGCAGTTGAGTAGCCTACCCTGCCCTGATTCTCCACTAAGATGTCTACCTGTTGCCCTATGGTACCAGTTATAGATACTTGTGTTGTGCCAACTCTATCCAGTATACCAAATGGTACCTAATATATGTGTAAATCAATAGTTAATTAAAGAAAAAGTGTAGATTAATTTTTGATATGCATATATTACAGCCTTTTCAAGTAAGTATAATTATTGTTGATTTCCTCAGATATAGCAGCTTGAAGCTTTTTAATGACATTATCCCAAGCATTTTACATCTAGGATTTAAAGGGGCATCAACAATATTTCATACACTTCTTTTGTTTTCTTTCAAAGTAAACACCAAACTGTGGGAGATGGGTGGACAGAGAAATATATTATAGAGGTACAGATCTTAGAAAGTGGAGATGGATTGGTTACACCCTTAGAAAAGATGATAACAACAGAGCTAGACATCCCTTAGAATGAAGAGATGGATTGGTCACACCCTAAGAAAAGATGCCAGAGCTAGACAGGCCTAAGATTGGGAAGATAGATTGGTACACCTTAAGAAAAGATGCCAGAGCTAGACAGGCCTTACATTGTAACCCCCAGGGCACAAGACGCTGTTGATGGTCTATTTTGTTGATGATTATATATGTTAATGGTGCATGCGAGTCCATATGACACAACAACAGAATGAATAAAGAATATACTTGATAACGCAGGCTGATAACTTCAACAATTTAATGAACAAATAAAAAGGGCACAGTCCTCTGTCGTCGCTAGCCTAGCGTCGTCCTCTCAGGCGTCTTGTCCATTACTCCTCTTGTTCCGTTCTCCTACTTTTTAATTACTCATCACGTCACTATGGAAAAACCCGATTAACCTCAACTTCTACGCATCTTGTGTCATTACAACGCATAGGAGGACCAAAAAGAACATTGCAACGCAGTGTACTAGATGAAGCTGAGCGGACAGGAGAGAGCTGGGAAGCCATTAAAAGACTAGCAACAAGAGACCCTGAAGAATGTGTTTTTACTGCGACCCTATGTTCCATGAGGAACAATAAGGATGGGTGAAGATGATTTTATTTTCTTTGATTGTCCAATTAAAACTATAAAACCAAAACTAATGGTAACTCAATTTTAAAATGATGTCTGAAATATTGTTAAAGTCAATAAGCATTGAACTATATCTACATTAAATTCTCACTTTCTGTCCACTTTCTACCAAGATTTAATACTCTGTGAACTCTCTAACACCAGATGGACACCAGATGGGAGGAGGCTTCAGACATTGCCAGTGACAGATCATTATGGAGACAGCTTGCCGCCCAATGCGCCGAACGGCGCGGGAGGACCTAAGTACCTAAGTACTAAGTAAGAACTCTCTAAATAGAAGTTGAACTTCATGAACAAGTTCCAATTGTCTACTAACAACTAATTTCCTTTTGTTATCAAAAATGGTTATGAACCAAAATAAATGCACAAATTAAGCTTAATCTGATGCACTGTGTCGCACATTCAGGGAAGGAAAGTTCTTATTTTTTATTGAGCTTACAGATATTTGAAAACATTCTATCTAACATAGAGATATAATAGCAGCACTAGAAGACAATATACTGATAGTTTACAAGTACATAAGAGAAAAAAAAAGAACAATATCAACTAAATCATTCTCAACCAGCCATAAGTAGAGCAGAAACAAAGCATTTGACAAGCAATAATTCATAAGAAATAAATGTTTCAATTTTTCACAGTTCACCCTCTCCACATGACACACAGGGTCAATCAAAAATTTGAAATAGAATAAAGTATGCTATGGCTTTGTGCTGGCAGGATGCCACATAGCTCCCTGGTTAATGAATGCAGGTTATAAAAGAATACATTCATGACACATTCCATTTGTAAAAGTATAATTCACTTACAGCATTGACCATAACAACACCTCTATCCCTGATGCCAGGTACAACTAATGGTGTTGGCGTGTAATAGTTTTTGATCAAAGTAAATCTGTACAAAATGAAACCTTCATACTGTGAACAAATAAAAGCACTTAGAATAAAATTCTAAAACAAAAACTTGTTAAATTAAAAAAAAATAAAACAATTTTATTAACTACAGTAATATAAAGGCATTACTAATTTAAATTTATATTTGGATATAATTGTTTGACTTAAAAAGATAGGTATTGCACACAGTAATACAGCATACATACGAAATTAATTTCTTCCATTGTTACTGGAAAGACGGTTCTATATGGTCCTTCAGGAGTTAAATATGGCAGAGCATCTTGTATGGTACATAACTAGATCACAAAGTGAGACATTGATTAAAAAACATAAGCACTAAATTAATCTCTCAAGTATACCAGTATGTAAATCTAAAGAAATGAAGGCTGTAATGTGATAAAATATCAATATTTTTTTAAAATATTTAGTCATACCGAAACTTTCTTAAATTTTCATTCAGATCAAGTTAAAAATAAACAAAAAAATGTTTTTAAAAACATACAAATTCTATTGGAATTTCTCCCAGATTTGTGATGTTTGGGTTTGCTGGTATTGGCTCTGATGGTAAGGGCAAATACTGAAAAAAAAAACAAAAAAAAACATACACCTTTTGTTGATATAAAGTATTTAGTACAGGTTTTTTCTTCACTTGGTAGCTCATTTGAAATAAAGATGTAAAACACTTTAAAAAAACAACAATTACCTTTGATATAATATCTCTCAATGCTAAAAACTTATCAGTCATTTCACCTCCTTCACTTATTGGGGAATCATAATCATAGCTAGTAGGTACAGGTTGATAGGGTGGACTATTAGCTCCTGTATACACAAAAAAGTAGAAATAACTGTAGACTGTTGCCTAATATTTCATGGAAAGTGAAAAGGATAAAAAAATTGATGGCTAACTCTTTTAAAAATCAAAATTCTTAACACATTATTCAGTTAAATACTAACCATTATAAAAACCAAAGTTAGTGCCTCCGACAAACATGTACCTTAAATATATAAATATATTTTATTATTGGTTTATTTAGCTAAACACTGCAAACTAAAATTGTAACTTCAATTGAGCTTCAAATTTGAAAATTGGTAGTACTAAACCAAAGCTTGGGCAATGCTTCTCAGCCTAACCATGGCACTAGGATGGAAACGGTCATTAGAGAAGCAGATGATTAGGCCAATAGGGAAGCAAAACAGAATCCCTAAAGAATGAGTCCATTTCACTATCCGAAATGGAAGAAAACCCCAACACACCTGTTACTATACAAAAGGGGCTGCTTTTATGATAGACATCTGATGTGGTAAAGAGAAATTAATATGAAGGAGTTTCCTCAGAGTGCTTGGCCTTTGGCCTCACTTCTAATCTGAGCATCTTGGGATATGAGCCATCAATGACAGGGATGTAAAAATCATTCCCTGACAGAAGTTTTTCAAATAGGCAGCTGGAGGCAAGCTTTCATGGGCCTGGAGTTTGAAGCATCTTAGACTCAACTCTTAGGACAATTATTAAGAAGAAGTAAACCAAGAAGATAGTAAATTGGCTGTGCCTTAAAACTTTAATTCTATCATAAATTGATTTATCTAAAAATATGGACTATAAGTGCATAGAAGGTGTAAGATATATCATAGTTTTTAAAACATACAGCAAAACTTTAAAAAAATAATTTAAAAAAATAGAAAACTTATTTAATGTTTCTATACTTTACACTCACTCTACTGGTAGATCTAAACCACTAAATAATTAGTTACATGTTAATATTGGCCCCATACGCCAATAATTTATCTAGACTTTTGGCAAGTGGAGTGGAGTCTACCATCTCATGGGGTGTGCCCCAATGATCTAGCCAACCTACATAAAATTCTGAATTTACCTGCAGAAAAGATTGAAAAGTTAATGAATAAATACTATGCTTTGCAAGATACAAGAACTATTTGTTGACATAATTTTAAACATTTCAAGTTGATATTTACAATAACTTACAATGAGAAAAATCTTATTGACTTCAGGATAAAATGTTTCTGTAATTTTTGTATGGCTAAGTTTATGAAGGGCCATAAGGTTCAGTTCTTAAAACTCAAGAAAAATATAACTCGTAAGATTCATGCTACATACTGTCATGCTCAAATGCACTAATGGCTACTAAGTGTGTAGGACTAGGTTATGTTGGGGTCAATTTTTTTTATGCGTTGGGTAGGTCAAAACATCTGGAAGTCATTGAAAAAAATATTTTTGTAAACAAATAAGGTGGTGACTAAAAAAATTTTCCAAAGAAAGTTTGTAGAAAAGGTCAAGGATAAAATAAAAATCTAGAAAAGTCTTTTAGTGAGACTGTAAAAGGAAAACAAGGGAGGATATCAGGGTCATAAGCCATTTGATTAGTAGTCATTGGTCAGTGGATATCTGTCATTGTTCATAGAAGTTCATTGTGGAATAGGCCTATTGATAACTCTTTGTCAGCCAGGTTACCTTAATACTTGTAAGACGTATTCATCACTTGTTTAATACAAATTTATGTTCATTGCTAGAGTATTTATTTCAATGGATTAAGTTAGAAGATATTAAACTCTACAAACATTGTTTTTGACACTGCAGTTCTACAGTGTTAGATTAGATTAGATTTGCCACATAGTGATGATGTAATTAAAAAAAAAAGGACTAGGAAAAAGTTTTAAATAAAAGTTAGTTGATAAAAAAGCATCCAGTCTTGGTCAACTCATTTAGTGTTGGCCTATGCTTGTGTTCTACTTGAAAAAATTATAGGCCTCATATTTCAAAAGGAATACTGGGTATAAGGTTTATAGGCCTACTACTTATACAGGACCATAAGGTTCATACTCCAAGAAAACCATAAAGTTTATGCTACTTACAAGAGGACCATAAGGTTCATAATCTCTTTGAGATTGAAAAGCTCCTACTGGATCATCTGTAATTAAATAATATAAATATTCCATACAGAAATGTTTACAAATATATTAGTATCCTATGTTGATACTAGTTAACAAAAGTGGAGACTAATGCAGCTTTTTTAACAAGTTAAGTACTGGGTATAGTAAAAAGAAAAAGGCAGAAGACAGAAATTAAAAAAAAAACATTAAATCACCAGAAAGTTTAAAAAATATCAATGCTATCTTTCAGGCAATAATATGGCACCCTCAACCTAAGCCAACAATCCCTAGACTTTACTTTCTTTCTCTATAAGCTCTATAACTAACAATAAACTAAACTAAACTCATCCTTTATACTAAACCTATAGGGTTGCGACCAATCGGTGAAATGCCACAGGGATTTTACTTATGGAAAGTACAAATTGTCCTCTATTTCAAAGTTCACCTAAATTAGTTTAAAAAAGTAAATGGAATTGCAAAACCTAATTTACAGGTTAAGCCAAAAAAACAGGGGAGCTAATCTTTGTTTCCTAACACCCACTTTAGGGGAATGCTAAAACTATTTCTGACCCCTTGTCCTTGAATACTAATACTAGTCTTAAACCTATTCAGACTCTAGGACTAACCTTAATGAGCACACTGTTTGTGAGGAAATCAATTACTTATAAAGAACACCCATAATAACTTTTATTTAAAAAAATATAAAAAAATAAAATAATTTTATATTACTTGTAGCTCCAAAGTCTATAGTAGCATATACACCATCGATTTTGCCACACTTTAAATAATAGTCTGCTCCACCATCCGTAGAGTAAATCACAACATTAGGTCCCAAAATGGACTTAACTTTGTCACGGAGATAGTGTAGATAGTCATAGTCACAAGCAAAATAGCTGCCATATTCATTCTCTATCTGAAACATTGAAGAGATTTCATTCATAAAACTTCAAAAATGTTCTTTTATATATTCAACATAAAATTTTAATGAAGTGGTCACACATGTGAATTCAAATTTGTTATTTCATGGAAACAAAAATTATTTTTTTTTTAGAAAAAAATTGTTAGAAGAGAAATATACATGTATATTTAAAAATTATGTAGCCTACATACATAAATGCAGGCTATTTTTAGATTTGATTGATATAAAAGCACAACAAACAAAAAAAAAAAAAAAGAAAAATTTAAACAATTTTTACAAGACTTTTGTAAAGGTATGACAATCAGATTTTAACTAGAATTTTTGTAAATTTGAAATTATTTCTTGAAAATGGTTTTATATACTTATAATGCTTGTGTATTTCAACATTTTATTCTTCCTTGGCACACTCCAAAGTACAAGCTCTTAAAATAATACATGTTTGTATAAATAGTCTATGTTTGTTTCTTTAGCAGTCAAAAGCTATTGGTTATAAAGTTGACTTACTTGCACCATAAGCACAGGACCACCATTGTTGTACAAATATGGTTTGATTTTAGTTAACAATTCAGTGTACCATCTGTCAACCCATCTGATGTAAGCTAACATTTCAGTACAAAATGAAAGAGAGTGAATATATTTATTAATTATAATAAACTGGAAGATATTGTCTTTAGTAGATTTATTATAATAAACTGGAAGATATTATCTTTAGTAGATTTATTATAATAAACTGGAAGATATTGTCTTTAGCAGGTTAAATGCTGAAGAATTATTGAAGAGGTCTCCAATAAGAAAAATAAAGTAAAAAGGAATAATAATTTTTGGAATTGAGATTGCTAAAAAAAAAATTGATATATGATTTTGAAATTTTTTGTATATCCTTCAAATGGGTGTCACTAAATGTATGGCTACATAAATGACATAAAAATATAAAAATTCAATTCACCAATGACTACTTTTTCATTTCCTGCTTTTAAGAAACTCATTTCTCTTCTAGTTTTTGAGATCTGAGTGTGACAGACAGACATTTTGCACAAACCTAATAGCGGTTTTTCCCCTTACGGGAGCCACTAAAAAAGAGTTACTTTATGTAAATATTATTTCTGCATTAGTTTCTTTTCAATTATTTAGTTGGTGAAAAATGAAAGACCTGATATTCATTTTAAAAAATTAATAGCTCAGATTTGTATGATTCACTGGCTGTCAGATTATAACAAAACAGGGATTGTGATTTTTATTGTTAGTGATTAAGTTTTTATTTGTTCACATAGACAATAGCTTTAGGGATACCCTCAAAACTTCTCTGAAAGCCTTCAGTATTGACCCAGCCACCTAGAAGACAGAAGCACATGATGGAGCATCATGGCGTCACACTGTCAAAATTAGCGCACAAATTGCAGAAGACAATAGAACCGAGCTAGCAGAAGAAAAGTGTCAGAGAAAAAAGCAAGGCCAATGACAATAGCTCCAGCTGGAAAAACCTGCCCAGTGTGTAGCCAAACATTCCGGGCTCATAGCTCTCACCAGCCACATGAGGAGGCACAAAAATCCCACTGCAAAGCCTAAGTCCCCTGGATGACAAAAGTGGTAATTATGGAACCATGATGGACAAACTATATTGACTCTTCACATAAACAATAGCTGCTCTAACACTATATTGGTGATGATATAATATTTTTAAACATTCTTAGTAGCAACATAAAGTATGGAATCTTAAAAGCTTCTTACAAGGATCACTAGTTCGTAGCACCATGTTGGCATCTTTTGTTAACAACCAAGCAGGAAATCCACCCTGAAAAATAAATTAAAGAATTCTTTTTTTTCACAATATGTATTACTAGCATGAACAATGTGAATATTACATATATACCTACAATAGTATTTACCTAAGATAATACTTCAAAACTATAAACTAAAGAAGGTCTTACAAACTCCCATTCACCACAAATATAAGGTCCAAGTCTAAGTAGAACATCTATTCCCACTTCTTGAGCTATCTCCAGAAACTGGGTAAGATTTGAGGATCCTTCCCAAGTGAAGTTACCTGGTGTCAACTCATGAACATTCCATGGTACATATCTAAATTGGAGTTGAAGCATAAAAACTTATGAAAATAAAATATAATGATTGCTAAATGCATAAATGGATTTTGTAATAAAATGTTCAAAATAAATATTTGTAAACAAATATAGTTAATTGGACCAGCCACTTAATTATCATCAAAAGAGAAGATAATTACATACTATGAATGAATGCTTATGAATTATTGACAAGGTAATCAAATAAGAAAAATAAAGTAAAAATTAATAATAATTATTTCAACACTTAGTAGACAGTATCCTAAAGTACCAAAACTTTTCAAATTATACAGTTGAATCTGGTTAATCTGACAAGCTGGTTATTAAGGTGCTGTAATGTAATTAAAGATGAAATTTTTAGAATGTTAACTATCATTTAGCTAACATTTCCTTTTAGATTGGTTAGCAAAGTTTAAAGATGTTTAGAGCCCAATGGTGTTCAAAATCTAATAAGACAATTATGAAAATGCATTTTTACTATTACCATAAACTCATTTTTACTAGAATGAAAGATTTATGGAGCATTTAGCATGTTTGTAAAAGATTATTGCCAATTGTAAAAATATTTAACAATTTAAAAATCAAAACATCCAAGATAAATTCTTTTTTTTTTTTAAAGCTTATTCCAAAATTAATTTTGGCCTATAAATTCTGTAGCATATATTTGCATATATGCTAATGAATGAAAAATAAAAGATAAATATTAAATAAAAATTTTTCCTGCAATTTAAAAAAAAAAATTACCCATATTAAAAAAAAAATCTAAATTTAAATTGTTATGATGGTGTGCTATCTTTATGTCATTGAAAGAAATTGAAATAAAGATGTAAAGGATATTGTTACAGAACTGCAAATGTAAGAATATATATTTCCTTTAATGGAGAAAGGGGGGAGAGAAATATAATTGGCTTGGTTGTCATGATGGTCATTTAGATTTTTAATGGCAGTACATTCTTGCATGATACTCTTCTGTTAAGTTTCAAATACATGTGATTCTTTTTGATTCTGATTAAAACAAAAAAAATGTGGTTTTCAACTAAAATGTTTTCATACAATGGAATATAAGCCAGCAAAAATCAAGTCACTACTGAAACATGGAGTACATTTATCAATAATAGGATCTCAATAATAGTTACCTACATACATTAAAAAAATAAAATTAAAATAATAAGAGACCAATTAAATACCCCTGCACTGCATTTAATCCAGCAAATTTCATTTTGATTAAACGATCTTTCCAATAGCTAGGGTGCACTCGAGAGTAGTGCATGCTGCCTGATACATAACGATATGGAACACCATCTTTTAGAAAAGTATTGTTCAAGTAATCTATCTGAAAACTTCTCTCTCCACAGATCTGAAAATATTTTTTAAAAATATATTTTTTTTAATTATTCAGTGGTTTAACCATAATATGGTTCAGACATATGTTGTAGCTTTTGTGAGTTCAGCATGACAGAAGACCATGACAGGCAGATGAATGAAAATCTGCTGATCTGATAAGTAAAGTAAACCTACTGTAATTGGGAGTGCTGTGAAGTGAGAAATAAAATTGTGTCTAGACATCACCATGTGTGTCCTTGTTACAGCTCATAAGATTTAAGGCTAATGAATCGCCACATATGTACATATAATATAGCACTAATATAGAGCTCTGGTTTGTGCCATCTTTGTTTGATTTAACAAAAGTTTAATAGACATACTTTTTAATTTGAAGTTACAAAGTAAAATTTGTTATATTTTATAAACTAAAATACTATTCCAAATTTAATTTTAAATGTTAGAGATAGTTAGAGTTATAATTTTTTAATTTGTAGATTTTTAAAAATCTAGCTAGCATATTCAGACAGATTCCTTTAAAGAAAACCATATTATGCCTCAAAGAAGTACCTAGAAAATTTTAATATTTAGTATCTTGTACATAACATTACCCTGATTGACACTCACACTTTTGTATGCAAACTACAAATAAAACTTAGCACTGTGATATTTAGAACTCACACACACAAAACCAATTTAAAAAGTCATTCTAAAGACAGCTACTAGATTACTAGATACAATAGATCTAGTACATAACATATGAACTTGTGCAGTCATTAGACTTTTATTACTTTAAAAGATTTAATATTTCTCAGATTTTATTTTTTTTATTGAAATTAACATCATGAATGATCTCGGTAACCATCATGGCAATGGGTAGAAGTTTATATATGTTATAATTATAAATGATATAGATCTATATAGACTAATATTTTAGAGTACAGACACTATAAAATTGTAGCAATTAAATCACAAATTAAGTCTAATTATTGTAAAAATATAATTATAGGCAATATATGTAGATAGAATCATAGATTGTCATATATATAGTTGGTCCAACATGGTTCGATGATGACCACTTTTGACATCCATGGGGCTGAAGGCTTTGCAATAGAGCTTTACAGTGCCTACTCATAGTCATATGACTATAAAGACTGTTTGGCTGCACACTGGGCAGATTGTCATAGATATAATAATAATAACATAGATGATAGATCTAATCTATATCATTATCCATTGCTACCTGGTCGTGCAGAATGGAATGTGCATAGTTAAAATATTTGATGTCTCAATGGTCCTGGGTTCATAGCCTGCCCTGATCATGCCTGATACTGATGGCTTTCTAAATTTAGTGATTTTACTAAAACAGGTGTTACTCTAGACTAGTGGCGTAGCTAGGGTATTTGATGCCCTGTGCGGCAGTAACTCATGATGCCCTCCAAAAAAAAAAAAAGGTTTTAAAACAGCGGAAAGTTTCCAATTCGAAATAAAGTGTTGTCATTATTTAAGCATTGATATTTCACAAAGAATCCATTTTCCAAAAAGTGAATATAATACAAGTGAATCTCACATGCTTTCTTACTGGCAAACTATCGATAATTTTATCGAAATCAGTTTTTTTTTCCCACTAGGTCTTGTTCAATAGACGAAATTGCCAAATTAGTGAGTCGTAAATTTGTCATCGTTGACTGTAAGTATTTCTTCATCAAAGTAAGTTTGGAAAACCTTTGCTTGCACGTAGCATCATTTAACTCAATAGTAAAAAAAAATATGTAAATCAAGATGGCAATATTCGGGGAATGACATTTTTTTATATAAAACTCTGAAGCTCAACAGATTCGAATTCTGTTTTGGAAGTTCGGCGACTTCTAGAGAACTTGCGACAATTACCTGAAGCACCCAGACAAAATTCCATCTGAGGATTTAATAAAGGCGACTAAAATTCATATTTATCATGATGTTGTTCTTATGGGGTTATTATTTCATGAACATTTTGGTCCAAGGTAGGTATTTCCATCAGGGTGTTCTTTCTTGTGTGTTGATAGAAAATCTATCTTCATCATTTTTTCGCCTGGCAATTTTTTCTTGTGGCCAATAAATCTTTGAGGCTCTGCATGACAATGTACCATAAAATTTAGATCCAGATTTTAGATGTTAGTTGTACGGTGGAAAATAATTGAGATATATTTGCTTTTTATACTTTCTATATGTTTTTTTTAAATTTGTTTTCGTGATCATTTATATTATAATAAATTTGTTTTTATTTTGTTGGGACATATACGTATTCGGTTTCTCAGGTAATTTCTCTCCAGGATATTTCTTTGATTTTGTATTGCCAATTCTCCTTCAAATCATTCACGATGCCTAAGGAGTGCCAGATTCTGCTTTAAGAGAAAAAGCATGATGTTCAAGATTTTCTACAGATAGTATCTCCACATTTTTCCCTCTTTCTTGCTTATTTAAATCTAGAGCCTATCTGTCATTATTGTTGCCTAGTCACAGACAAAGTTCCAGTTCCCACCAAGCAAGTGATGTCTGGCTGAGAGGCTAAAACCGCTTGGTTACAGCTTGGACACCATACAATGGGTCTTGAGTTTAAATCCCGAATCTAGCAGGGTTGTGTTTGCTGAGCAGTTGAAAAACCTTTTCCCAGATAGCCCCTCCCCCCACTTAAGAGATTGGAACATTACTAATTAGTAATTAAAAAGACACCATTGCCATTATAAACTTGTCTATAACCAGTGCATTTGTTTTAATGTAATTATGAAATGTAGTTTTACTGAGAAAATATTTTCTCAGTTTGATGCCCCCCACCACTTGATGCCCCGTGTAGCTATGCCACAGCTCTTGACTAATGACTAAGTCAAATGTGTCACTGAATATTCATTGTTAAGAATTTGTTATGAATCTCACTCAACTCAGACACTGAACACTCTACACTGAGTGTGACTGAGTCTCAGTCTGCTCTGTTTGAATGTTTTCAGAAGTTTTCTTGAGTAGAGTGTAGAGACAGTAAAGTCTAGAGTAAGAGAAAGAGGAGAGGGGTCACAAACACATTGTGACTGACGTCATTGTTAATTAATGCTATTGTTATTCAAGTTATTGATTGACAATTCAAGACAATTGTGAATTGTAATCTAATGATGAATTGATGAATAATTGTTGTGACACGAACACTGAGACGGTCACGATGCATATTATATTATTATTCAATATGGATAGTTAAAGCGTGCATTAGATTCTAGATCTATATGGATGAGAAATATTTACCACAAATAACGCGCTCTTAACTTACTTTTGCCACATTAAAACACAAAATAATAGCAATACACAATATAAAGTTTACAAAGGACGACATTTTGTTTAATCATGTGATCTGGAATAAACAATGAGCACGTGATACTAACTAAAGTTGGCCAGCGTTTCTGAACCTATCGATAGAAAGTAGAGTCTAAATCGTTGATGAAAAAAACAAAACAAAAAAGAAAAAAAAATCATTTTTGACCGAGTTTGTATGTTTCAGATGTTCCTTCATGCAAGTCGTTAGTGATTGATTCCAAACCAATTTCTCAAAGAAAGTCTTTGCCAGCCATCTAAATGAAACATTGCAAGTGTTATTGTCATGAACCGTTATGCTTTACTCTCTTATTAAAATGAAATAGTTCCAAAAACATGTTAATAAAGTATTCTATTAAACTAATTAAAGTTGCAATTGTTCTGTAGATTTTGTGTGTGTGTGTGTAGAAATTAAGATTACATATAGCCTCTCAGACTATCTACGTTGAAAAATACAATAAGCTACCCAAATACACTTTGGATTGCGTTCAGTTTTCAATGCATTATCAAACTGTATTATTAAAGCATGTAGCCTACCAATAGATGCGTGCACATCATATGGCAAACAATTGTTGACCGGTTCGCCCCTACCTTTCTTAAAATTAATTTAAAATTCACCAGATAATTATAAGCGCACAGTCTCTCCACCCTTAACCAGGCTTTTAGAAAAAGGTTAGTCTAATCATGGTCTAATAATATAATTTGGGGATGAATTTCGAACATTATAAAATCTTCTACTTTGATTCGTTCTAATTTTGTAATTAATTCATCATCATTCATGTTTTGTTTGGTACACAAAAAATATTGTTTTTTGTTTCAACTTGATCCGAAAATGGGTGTGGGAAAAATAAAGTGTACAAATATCGAAGGGGACAAAACCCCAAAATATTTAGCAATATCTCTGAATCCTGAAGAATTAATTTCCTTTGACGTATCAAAAATAATTAATTACCAGTAAATAATTGACTAATTGTTATTTTTGTTATTGATTCATGCATTGTCTTCGCCAAGAAATATTTGTGCAAAGTTCATACTTGTTTGAGAATCGGTGTGGCAGAAATAACATGTTCAAACTTTTTACCAGACAGATTTTTGTTAAAAAAAAAAAGGATTGTCAATTCAAGACTGCGCATTTGAAGTGAAAGAATTAATATTTAAAAGACATTTTTGACAACGCTGGAGCCAGTATTACATTTGTCGAAACCGTGAGGTCAGATCTGAGAATTAGTGGAAACTAGATGTCAGGCGATGTGATGAAGATTTTATATAACCCACAAGGATTGCTTCGTATCCACATTGATTTTTCAACGTCCACTACCCATTAGCGGCCTTACGGGGTGGCAAGTGGGGCAATCGCCCCAGACCCGGGCCTGAGGCGGGCCCAGCGATCGGAGATTTTATTGTCACCAACTTTGATAACCACATCAGTTCTCATAAACTAGGACTACCGTTCAGTTTCAATATTTTCCCAGTATCTTTATGATACCAATTACCATTTAAGCTCTTAACATACATTTTTGGTTTCGAAATACCGTTCAGTTTCGGTAAAAACTGCATCTAATGACCTGCTGATTCTAAGAGACTACCATAGTTTTACAGTTCACAATAAAAACACGTAGGTGGAAGCAACCAATCTAAATCGTATATTTCGTATTTATACATCAACGTCCAAACGATTATATTAGAAAAATACGTGGTGATAGAGTTTGTACTACTCTTTGAATTATGAAAATTGTATATGAAAATTAGTAACATAAATGCAGCTTTTGAAAAATTGATTTTTTAAAATGAAAATTAATAAACAAACATACAGTGTTTTTTTCCCCTGTCGCTGGTGATACGTTCTAAGACCGCACGCGAAGGTAAGATTTTTGCGGTATTTAATTTCATATACTTACACTTATTTTCGGATATGAACAGTATCACACGGACATCCCCAAACATTTAAAACCTCTAGATAACCATTTCCCATTTCATTTATAATTTTTACCTGCTGTTCCTATTAAAGGCTCATTAAATGTTTAGAAATTTTTAAAAGTGTCATACAGCACTGTTATGTCGCATCACAGTATAAAAAGAATTCGTATGTATACGTTAAATATACTGTTAATTTAGTTTGCAATGAAAAAAAAAAGGTTATGGGTGTATGAGAAGGATTACTTATTTGGTACTATAACCTAACCTATATTGAAGTGTATTGAACCAGTTGATGTGCTTGTACAGTTATTTCGGCCAATCAGCTTATAGCACACTTTGTTCTTATAGAACGTTTAATTGGCTTCAATTGGCAGAGTGAGAGCGGAGAGATACTATTAGTAGTGTGCGAGTGTTTTCCTTTTTATTTGCTGCTGTTAATGCAGAACAATTACACTAGTCTATAATGTACTTTCGTTATGTACCTACGTAATGTTCTATGTTTTGTAGCAAAAAAAAAAAAGGCCAACAGCTTAGAGGCGGACATACTGTAGTGTTATTGTTAAAGCGTTGGAGAGGGATGAGCCCGTTAGCGTAATGAGTTAACGGTATATATAAAAGTCTACCCTTACGGCTAAGGGCCCCGCACATGACGCTCGTCCAGGGCCCCGCGCACTGCTAAGGCTTCCTCTGCACTACCTTGTAGTACACCTGAATCTGCAAGAAATAATCCCCCTATAAAAAAACAACACTTTATGATGTCCTAGACAAATACTATTTTTTTGTCGATTTAACAATAAATAACATTGAAGTCAATCTCGATATGGATAAAAACAAATTTCGCCAGGAGCGAGAGGTGCTTTCAATTGATTTGACACATTTTCTTCAGAAGCCCCCGAGCTTCCGAAAAGAGAACCTGCTGAGCTATTGTGTTTTATAAAAATAAAAATCGGTTAAATCATTCAGTCCCAAATATCCGTCATCTTGTTTAGCAAATTTCTTTCAAGGAATGAAAGTGAAGCTACATGTGAGCGAAGTTTCTTTAGACTAAATGATGATCAAGAATTACTGGCGATCAACGATGACAAATTTAAGACTCAACTAGTTTGGTCATTTTGTCCGTTGAAAAAAAGCTGATGGAGAAAAAAAAAGAGATTTCGGTAAAAATGAATGTTCCTTTTGCACATAAGATTCATTTGTACTCTCTTTGTGTCGAATTGCTTTTTTTTTTTTTTGCGTAATAACAATACCCTAACACGTTATTTGGGAGGGGGGGGGGTTTCGAGGGCATCATGAGAATCTGTCTCACCGGGCATCATATTTACCTAGTAACGCCACTCTTTTAGCCCCGAACATAGACTATGAGCTTTACTGATGCTTTATGTGAATAGAAACAGAATTATTTCGTCTGTAGGTTTTATGGTATGTACAGGCGTATGCACGATTCAGGACAAACTTCGATTCATAGTGTTCCTGCTGCGTGTCTGATATTCTTTTCCACTGTCCCAGGCAGGTCTGGGAAACCTAATATGCTCTTGATCTGTATGATGACATGCAATGCGCAGAGCTGCAAAGAATTTCGACTAGGGCTTTTGCAACAGAGGAACTCGAGCCCCTCAAACCCTTAAGCACGTGGATTTTGGATGATGATGATGATGATTGGCGCCTTGGAAGATCTATGTCATGGAGACCGTAAGGGCGATCGCACTGTCCAGTTCTGGATCCACCCTTGATGCCATATGGCTTTGATGCATTTCTTACACCGGAATAGATGTCTTGGGCAAATATAAAGATGGCTTCTTGGCATTTATTATCAATAGCAGACTCAGAAACGCAGGACCAAGAAAGATGTCGCGAAGTAGTGGAAAGGTTTGCAATGATACAATGTAATGTAATCGTATGTGAAGATCATTTGTATTCCCCCATTATTTTGTTGATGAATCAGCTACTCCCCTGAAAGTTGAAACTGTCTATCAAAGTCTGGTGTGACAACTGATAATATTTGGTTGTCCAGGAACAAAGACCAAGTCATATTATGTCTTCAAGGTCAACGACTTTAAATACATAGAAGTTAGCTAACCTGGTTTGACACAACGAAACCTTTTTTTGTGTAACTTCCTGTACACTTTTATGGTCTACACTTACCTCCCCTTTAGTAGAGCATTTTTATTATATTTTTTTTTTAAATCAGACGAATAATTTAAACTAGGCCAAAGTTCATTACACGTATTTAATTAATCAAAGTCCATTGCATACATTTCATCAAAAGAATTGTGTGCATTTGAAGAAAGTTGCTGCCTATTTATATTTATTTGATCAAATGTATGAATAATTAATTTAATATAACACATATATTTGCTTGAAACTTATGGCGATGTATCGATTATAGCACAAGTGTATTATACTGTTGTAAAATAGGCCCATAGTATATTTCAGTCTATAACTTATATACCAAACATACGTTTATACAAAATAACTACATGGTCAAAGAAAAGAGGTTGTAACTAGATCACACATACGAATGTATACACATACACCATATTTTTCGGCCTATAAATATATATCTTCTTCCTCTTGGAGATAAAATAAAATTATATATATATATATATATATATATATATATATATATATATATATATATATATATATATATATATATATATATATATACAACAACAACATTGAACAGTTCTAAAAAGTAGGGTAGGAAGAGTCATTTTTAGATTTTGGGGGATTTTATTTCTCGGTTAAAATAGAAAGAACTACAAAGTAGCAGACCCAGTACAGATGTGGGTATGTGTGACATTTTCCTGGTTCAGTGGCTTTTCTTCTATAGTCTATAGTTATAGAAGTGGACTTTGAAGATCAATGCTTAGATTTTAGATACACTTATATGTAAGTAAACGTTAGATTTAATCGTAGGCACAGTTTCTCGGTTTCTCTTCACATCTTGTAAATAAATTATATATATATATAGACTGTCCAATACATGGCCACAGACTTCACGATGTAAACAAACACTAAAAGTTGTGCACATTTAAACATCATTTTTTTTTCTTTAGCGTTTAGAAAGTCTTTCTTTCCATACCCCTCTTTTTTTCCGTCCTTGCTGTCTTTTACTCTCTCACTCTCTTTTTTTTTACTTGTAAACAAATGCAGGTCTGTTTGTAGGACTGTAATTACTGGTTTTGACTTCAAAATGTCCAAAGTGACATCTAAAGTGACATCGAGAGTAACATTGAATAACACAATGAAAACAAAATAATTGACAACAAATCTTATCGCTAGAAAAGAATAAGATTTATTATTTATTTTTAAAAAATCTAAAATACTTTCACATTTTCATTGTACAATATTAACAGTTTCTTTTTTAAAATCTATAATGTGAAACGTTTTAGTGTCGCTGTAGGACACATTGTGCAATTTGTTCAGGCAGATTTTACATAGGTCTATAAACTAGTTTAAGTTGTAGACCTATATGACACAGGTCATAAGACGATAAGAGTTCAGAGGGAAATATAAACATGCGCAGAATGTTTTAAAATTGAACCTTTTTGAATGTGGGTGAAAGGGATTACTTTTCTTGCATTTTAACGTATACTATTAATTTATTAGTAGTTATATATAGTTATATATATTGGTTTAATTTTTTTTTCTTTTCTGTCATTTTAACAAAAGAGTCTAAAACAAACAAACAAACTGGGGTTCTGCTGGGGAGGAACTGAGAGGGAATGTGAGAGACTGAAAGAAAAAAAGAAAGAAAGAATGGAAGAGAGAGAGAGAGATAGATAGAGAGAGTGAGTGTGAGGTATAGATGGTGAAAGTAGCTGGCTAGTACGACTGTAGGTGAGTGTGTGTGATAGAGAGTGGAAGAGTGAGAACGTGGGAAAGTAAGAACGAGAGAGTAAAAGGAAGAAAGAGAGAGACAGAGAGAACTTATATAAGGCCTACTATCAGGGCAGTCTAATTGAGAGGTAGAGAGACAGAGAGAACTTATATAAGGCCTACTATCAGGGCAGTCTAATTGAGAGGTAGAGAGACAGAGAGAACTTATATAAGGCCTACTATCAGGGCAGTTTAATTCAAAGGTAAGTTGTTTGGTTATGGAGTTGGACTTAGGGGGAAAGACCTATGCTGATATATTTTTCTTTTGCAGTTCTATTGATAGAATAGAATAAATTATTTTTTGTAAGGGAAACCAAAAATATCAGACGTAAAAATGTCCAGCCCCCCATAAATATCCTCGAATGTAAAGTGGACCACTCTTATAAATAGCTATGTTCTAGCTTCACGTTACCTTGTTACAGTTCCTCTTATTAGCTTGCAAACTCATGGATTCAAAACTCTGGATGAACACGGATCTCGAAAACCGCTCTAACAATTTTCTTAGAAATTTGACGGTTTATGTCTATCTTTGGGAAAATAATTACTAACTTAATGGCTACGCAGGGAAAACACTTTGACTGTTATTATTTTTCAAAATACAATTTCAAAATTAAATTTGGCTTGCGTCTTTTTCTTTTGAACACAAGTCCGTCATTTTGTGGAATTCCCTGGCAGGGCTGATAACACTCCACTACATTTAAAATGCTTCCAAATAGCCTCTGACAACCGTCCAACTCCTGGCCTTCACGTGTGGCTCAGATATTGAGTCCTGAGGAACTGTTCTCACTAACAGGAAAAGGGGCATAGGCGAGTAACTGGCGCCTTAACCAGTAAGCTTCGGGCAGGAGGGGCTCGTTAGCCATGGCTGGCTAAACCACCTAGGAGAAGGAAAACTCTGAATTCAAACCTCTGTTGTCTTGCAGCTATACCCAATCATGGGAAAGGCTTCGGGAGTCAACCCTGGGGAAAAATCAGAAGCTGGCAACCCTAAGACCCAGTGCTACACCTGGCAGAAGCTGCGACGCCGCTGACCCCAAACTGTATCGGCTCTTTGGATACATCAGCTGCGTGGAGAAAAGGGGAAATGATATGTGTGCGACATCGTTCCGACCACAGTTAATGCTCAGGCATTCATCTCATTTCCATGAGATGATCCATAGTCGCTTCGCGACTGAAGGAGACCATCATTTTTAAATAAGAAAAATTATTTGTGACCTTATACATTTCTTTTATAAGACTTGTAATATAATCACTGTAAAAAATGTTGTTTTTTTTTAAATACCTTTATTCAAGTCGCATACTCGCGGTGGGCAAAACCTGGAAACAAACAAATAATTAATTACCAGTAATTACTTGGCTAATTGGTATTTATTTTATTGATTCATATATTTTCTACGCCAATGAATGATTGTGCGAAATTGAAACTAGATCTGAGAATGGATGTGGGGGAAATAACTTGTACAAGATTTTTACCAGACAGATAAACAGAGTGAGTTGATATAAGCTTTGTAACAAGAGTCAATAAGCAGTGTTTAGTGTCATTAATCCAGGTGTTCCCAGAATTATACACAAGTCATATACATAATGTGGAGGCGCGGTGGCTGAGCGGTAAAGTGCATGGCTTCCGAACCGGGGACCGTAGTTCGAATCCTGGTGAAGACTGGAGTTTTTAATTTCGGGATTTTCGGGCGCCTCTGAGTCCACCCAGCTCTAATGGGTATCTGACATTAGTTTGGGAAAAGTAAAGGCGGTTGGTCGTTGTGCTGGCCACATAACACCCTTGTTAACCGTAGGCCACAGAAACAGATGACCTTTACATCATCTGCCCTATAGACCAAAAAGTCTGAAAGGGGAACTTTACTTTACGTTACATATACATAATACATATTAATTAATACTTACCTAAAGAACAGGCGTCTTCAATGATTATAAGAAATATTGGCTTTTTACCAACCCTCTTATTCGTACATCAACAATCAGTAAAATTAGATGATCATTCAATCACATTTGTTAGGTCAGTCGAACACTGAAACATATCTTCCTAACAATTATTTCAATTAATACTTATGAATATAAACAATACGTCTTTGTTCATCAATGCTTGCATCGTGATTGAGAGGTTAAGTACGCTTAAACTTGGCTTGGCAACCTATGAAGGGGGCTCGACATCCGACTAGAGAAGAGCTGTGTTTACTGAACGTCTAAAGGCAGCACGGAAAACCTTCTCCCAGATACCCCCTCCCCCCACTGGTCCACACATGAGATTGGACTATAGCGTTCTGAGCATGCTAGAAGCATGAAAGTAGCGCTATATAAAAGCTTTAAAAAAAACACTAAAAAATAACGTAATTCGGCTCAACAATACAACCACATAAACATCACGTTTGTCCCTCACAGTCTGTTGTATGGAGTCAGGTAGTTTGTTCCTCACAGTCTGTTGTATGGAGTCAGGTAGATTGTTCCTCAGTCTGTTGTATGGAGTCAGGTAGTTTGTCCCTCAGTCTGTTGTATGGAGTCAGGTAGTTTGTTCCTCAGTCTGTTGTATGGAGTCAGGTAGTTTGTCCCTCACAGTCTGTTGTATGGAGTCAGGTAGTTTGTTCCTCACAGTCTGTTGTATGGAGTCAGGTAGTTTGTTCCTCACAGTCTGTTGTATGGAGTCAGGTAGTTTGTTCCTCACAGTCTGTTGTATGGAGTCAGGTAGTTTGTTCCTCAGTCTGTTGTATGGAGTCAGGTAGTTTGTTCCTCACAGTCTGTTGTATGGAGTCAGGTAGTTTGTTCCTCAGTCTGTTGTATGGAGTCAGGTAGTTTGTTCCTCACAGTCTGTTGTATGGAGTCAGGTAGTTTGTTCCTCACAGTCTGTTGTATGGAGTCAGGTAGTTTGTTCCTCACAGTCTGTTGTATGGAGTCAGGTAGTTTGTTCCTCACAGTCTGTTGTATGGAGTCAGGTAGTTTGTTCCTCACAGTCTGTTGTATGGAGTCAGGTAGTTTGTTCCTCACAGTCTGTTGTATGGAGTCAGGTAGTTTGTTCCTCACAGTCTGTTGTATGGAGTCAGGTAGTTTGTTCCTCAGTCTGTTGTATGGAGTCAGGTAGTTTGTTCCTCAGTCTGTTGTATGGAGTCAGGTAGTTTGTTCCTCAGTCTGTTGTATGGAGTCAGGTAGTTTGTTCCTCAGTCTGTTGTATGGAGTAAGGTAGTTTGTTCCTCACAGTCTGTTGTATGGAGTCAGGTAGTTTGTTCCTCACAG
This sequence comes from Biomphalaria glabrata, assembly GCF_947242115.1. Taxonomy (NCBI): domain Eukaryota; kingdom Metazoa; phylum Mollusca; class Gastropoda; family Planorbidae; genus Biomphalaria; species Biomphalaria glabrata. The sequence continues at coordinate 29,670,534 of NC_074711.1, read as the reverse complement.
TCTGTTGTATGGAGTCAGGTAGTTTGTTCCTCACAGTCTGTTGTATGGAGTCAGGTAGTTTGTTCCTCAGTCTGTTGTATGGAGTCAGGTAGTTTGTTCCTCACAGTCTGTTGTATGGAGTCAGGTAGTTTGTTCCTCAGTCTGTTGTATGGAGTCAGGTAGTTTGTTCCTCAGTCTGTTGTATGGAGTCAGGTAGTTTGTCCCTCACAGTCTGTTGTATGGAGTCAGGTAGTTTGTTCCTCAGTCTGTTTCGTAAAATTGTAAAATGTTTTACATGTTTCGGATGTTCCTTCAGAGTTGAAGATAGTTTACTTCCTAGTCCAAACCTCCCGCAGGACGACGGGGGATGGGAGCGGGCAGGATTTGAACCCTCGACCATCGATAAATCCGAACAACAGTCCAGTGCGCAAACCTCACGACCAGGCAGCCAGTCTGTTGTATGGAGTCAGGTAGTTTGTCCCTCACAGTCTGTTGTATGGAGTCAGGTAGTTTGTTCCTCAGTCTGTTGTATGGAGTCAGGTAGTTTGTTCCTCAGTCTGTTGTATGGAGTCAGGTAGTTTGTCCCTCACAGTCTGTTGTATGGAGTCAGGTAGTTAAAGGTAGTTTGTACTTTATAGCTTCTGACATTCGTACTGAGAAATAGTGAAATCTGTTTTTTTAATCGCTTAAGATCAAAAGTGAGGTCGAAGGCTAACATCTGAAGATAATTACTTTCGGCTGTTCGTTCAGAGTTGAAGATAATCTGCTTCCTTGTCCAAAACTCCCGATGGACGACGAGGGATGGCAGCAGATAGGGTATCAACCCGGGACCATCGAGACAACCGAACGACATACCATACCACTCGACCAGGCAGCCATCCTGTCTTGTTCTTTCACTATAAGTGTTTAATAAATGATGTCGCGGACAATCCAGCAGACTGTCTATTGTTATGTGTGAGCACAACAGGATGCGTTCGTCTTATTATTATTTCGTTTTCAAACACTCAAGGAAGTTTTAGATATTTTTTTTTTCTGAGTAAATTAAAATATTACTTTAAGTTATAAAACACACACGCAAACACATTTGCAGAGGCTCAGTAATTACGATTTAACTGATCGGAGGGACCTGCAGGAGGGTAGCTAGGAGTTTTTCATCATTTGGGGGCCCGGGGGGCTTTACCTCTTTGGGGGGCCCCTGCATTTTGCGTAATATTTAATTCTTAATGTAAAAAAAACACTCGTTTTAGGATTTTCAAATGCTCCCCTCTCTCCTCCTCCACCCTAGCTACGCCACTGGGGACCTGCATTTATCTACTCCTTCATGATAACCCTAATAAGTGGTTTTAAAAAATATATGTCAAAAGTGTGGAAAATATCAATATTCACCTCTCCCTCGTAGTCAAAGATCTTAATATCGAGTGAGGGCGTAGGCCTGCCATACTTCATTTTTAGCACCCTTATCTTACGGACGAGGCACACTTTACGACAATACAAAGTCATGCGACAATACCCGATTGTGTGTGCAACGCCCACTTTTATAAGAAATAGATGCCATCAAGCATATCAGGGAGGACACACCCACACTTCAGAATCAATTGAACAACGCGTTGTATTCTCTCTCAGAAAGACATAATTAAAGGTTGTTTAACAATTTAACTTTTTTATTTTCTTTCGGGCATGGTTGGTAAAATGACGCCACAATTCTTTTACGTTCCCTAACGGTGCTTGCTTTATTATGTTATTATTAGACCTATACGTCCACCGGCGTATCCTGAGGGGGGGGGGAGTAAGGACGCCCCCTCTTACGAGAAATGTGTAATAAAATTAGTTACATTAGTTAGTTTTATTAATAAATTGTTCTATTTGTTAATATGTTAACCCATTCAGGTCCGATGAGAGAGGGGCGGTGAACACAACTAACCCCAACCCCTTTGGGGGATGGCGGATTTGATGAAGAGATTAAACAATTTGTGTAAGTTTTAAACAATTAATTACTCCTCTAAATGATATATGGCTATGGATTGATACTTTAACATGACAACCTCGTTAACCGTCGGCCATATATCAACTTCTACATTACCTGCCCTAGAGATCACAAATTCTGAAAGAGTTAGGCTACTTTAATAAAATATTTATATAAATATGGTTAGCTTTTATTTAAGACCATGTCTAATTATGAATACCTACTAGTAGAGTTCCATGATTTATTTAGAGTCTAATTCATAATTTCTTGAAGCGATGTCTATATATTTAGCGTCTATTAACTTAGTAGGCTATTAAAACTAAACCTACTTGAAGAGGCGACTCATAATCTAAATGCTGTTTTCTATACATTGCTAATGTTATCTGCTCTCTAGATGTTAATGAAGATAGGGTCATTCAAGAAAACAACGAATGAGCCCATTTCAAACTGCTGTAATTCCAAAGTAATGAGGTCACTGACAAAAAGCACACTTCGTTTCATAGTATGCTCCTTGCGCAATACATGCCAAATCAGGGAAGCATGGGTTAATTTAAGTCGGCAGTCCTAAAAAGAAAAAAAAACAACTATATCCTGATTACAACGGATCAAGTATATGCGTCTTATGTTTCGTTATAACGTTTTAAAGGCCTTTTTTATGTCAGCACTTTTGCCGCTAGTACTTTTTTAATATCCTCTTTGCATACGCACAGAAATAGATTACGTAGACAAAGCAAAGTGGAATCATTTCTGCTTCGCAAGTCTCGGATGTAAACATATTTTGATCCGGAATAAAAAGAAGTTTAATTTTTATGTATATGTAAGAGTTTAAAGAGTTTATTTATAGCAGGGCCGGTGTTAGGGCACTGCAACCTATGCGGCCGCAGTGGGCCTCGTACTTTCATAGGCCCCGCGCTAACACTAGTTGTAAATTATTAAATTAAACCATTATTATTTATAACAGTGTTTCCAAGACCCCCCTCGTTCCATATGCTAAGACAAATTTGTACAAATGCTCCTTCCTCACTAGCCAGGAAAACCAGCGACTTGGCATGACGCGTAGGACGTAACCATCTTCTTTTTTGAAGTAACGTCCTATTATATAAGAAGAAGAAGAAATTTCAAAGTATACGAAAAAAAAGTCATAAAAATCTCCTGGAATTATTACATTATCCTGAAAACTCATAAAAAATGTCCTTAAAAATAGACAAAATTGTCATTTTAGGGTGTCATTATATATGGAAAATGCCAATCCTAATCGTGTTAAAAAAAACGGCATTGTCAACTTTCATTTAATAAAAATAATTTAAAACGAAAATAGGAAGTTCCAATAGTTAATTTAATGTAATAGTCAAGGGCACGTAAATATAGATTCTAGATCGTAATCTGTGTTGATCTCTTAAAAAAGTAAATCTAAAAGGCAGATCTGAATGTTTATTTGCTTTTTTGTTGGAAAACTACCTTCTATTGTAGGAAAAATCTAGATGGCTCGTAATTTAATTTGACCGTGATTTTACACTTAGTAAAATATGAATAAAATGCAATGACGAATTTATTTTATTACAAAAATTCTTAATTTTCACTTATTATAATATATCCTTATCCCTACACAGCTACCCAGACTAGGCCCCGCGCTAACCGTTTCGCATAGGGCACCGCAATCTGTAGGACCGGCCCTGATTTATAGGCATGTAGGCCTACACTTGTTTATTCAGCTCAGGTTGTCAAAGGTTAACGAGGGCATTAATTCAAAAACATCACATACAAACATAGCCACATCATTTCCGCACGAAAAATTATACAACCGTTAATTACTGATTTCGATCTAGATTACTCTTTTAAATATCAGTTAGTTGGCTCATTGATTTGGTTTTTATCTGATACATAAACAATGAAAATATTGAGTAAAAATAAAAAATAATAACCGCGAAACTATAACAAAGAATCAACTTTTTTTTTTATTTTTTCCATTTATATAAGGTAATGTGGTCATGACCTAGAAGACCCGATACGCTTCTATAAGGGCAACTTGCAACATCGCCTACTGTAGACACATAAAAGTCCGTTCACCTTCCTGGTCTACTATAGCTATACAGCGCTGAGTGATTGAATAGAGTGGTATCTTTTATTTCACCAAATCTTCCTAGGCCTCTTTTATTTCTTTATATCTTCCCCCTTCATAATACAGTACCAGGTGACCGAGCCTCGCACGTTTGAATAAGTTGTTGAGGAAATAGGGTTACTTATTTTGGATCGGGTAAAGTCTCCCAATTCGAAAAGTTGCTTTCGTGTTCTTTTAGTTCTAAATGTCAATGTACATGGCGATTAGAAAAGAAAGTCTCTTAAGTTCCCATACAGAACACGCCGGTTACTATAGAGAGACTTCTTAAGGTCCGACCGTTACGCTGGTGAAAGCACTATCCCGTATGGGGGGACGAACGTTTGCAAAATGCAGTCTTTTTTTGTGAGCTGACCGGTGGTAGACGTAACAGAGATGTTCCTCAGAAAAGCTTTAAAGACCAGCTTAGGCACCATCTTGGAGGCGCTGTCGCTTAGCGGTAAAACGCATGGCTTCTAAACCAGGGGTCCGAATCCTGGTGAAGACTGGGATTTTTAATTTCGGAATCTTGGGCACCTCTGAGTCCACCCAGTTCTAATGGGTACCTGACATTAGTTGGGCAAAAGTAAAGGCGTTTGGTCATTGTGCTGGCCACATGACACCCTCGTTAACTGTAGGCCACAGAAACAGATGGCCATTACATCATCTGCCCTATAGATCACAAGGTCTGAAAGGGAAACTTTACTGCCAAAGACATGTAGACGGCGAAAAGAGAATCTAAACCAACCACCGGCATATAATGGTTATGTTTTCGTTGGATGTGGGTCGTGCTGCCTAGCCACGTAAAATACTGCACTCATCCTTAATCATCGGACTCGAAGACAAGGCTTGTATTAGGGTATCAAGGAAAACTGCTTCCAGATAGCCCCCTCCACCCAACAAAGAGATTGGTCCGTAGCGCTCTTTTAATGCTATAACATAAAAGTTGCACTATAAAAAATGTTATTCATAAATATTCATAAGTATTTTAATAATGCACAGACTCTTACAAACACTTAGTAGATCAATTTAATACGGAACTATGAAAAAAAATGTGCAGAGGTATGTTTGGTTATTGTGTTTTGCGAGGTTTATTAATTTTTAATACTTTAATTGCGGAGAGCCGTGTAGGTGAATTTTGCTTTGTTGACTAAGCTAATAGAGCCTACAATAAGATAGTGCGCAAATGTTTAACTAGGTCTATTGATTCATTAAAAGTTGTTCATGTTTGCAAAGAAATATTTTTATTTACTGCTGTAAGCCTAGTGACGTATGCGGTATTTTCCCTTTGACATCATGGAAAATTATCATTCATAAAAACATTCCAGTCAAAATTAATTTTTCGATAATGAAACATTATCAAAACGATGTAACGGTCGATCTCAGATTTTCCCCTTGTGGCCAATGAGTTGAGATTTTTTCTCATTTATATACATATACCTTTACATTTTAAAAAAAATCGTTAGAGCCGTTTTCGAAATTATATACATATATATATATAATATATACAAAGTACATACATACTTACATACATACAAGAATTTCTCGCTCAAGAGTATAAGATTATTTTTTTTTATTGGATAACTTTTTTATGCACAAAAACAACAACAACAACAACAAAATATGACGTTCATATAATGTAACAGTATTGAATACAAGTAATAAGTAAGTTATTCTAACCATAACTAAATGATAAGACTACAGTATTTGCAATAAATAACATTTTAAAAGACGAGTTCATAACCCTGTCTTAAGCTAAAGACATAATCTAAAGATGGCTTGGATTGACACTTCAAATGATCTACTAAAATATTGAGTTCCCGGGAAAACAAACAACTGGTGAGTAGCCACAAATATTAGCCACATTCTGAAGTAATGCTGAACAAATATTTTCATGAAGCTTTGGTAGGACTGGTAAAAAAAAATTAATTCTCCTTTCGTGCTAAATTTCTAATTAATAGTCAAGTGAAAAAGGAAATGGGGGAATACAAAAAAGGGGGAGGGGGAATCTGGTAACTAACATTAAGCATTACTTGGGTATTTGATAGCAGTGTGTGCGTTTGTTTTCTGTTAAGAATAGAAGGAATATGAAAGTATTTACGTTTTCAAATAGTTGTATTACAATTAAGTTTAAAAAAAAAGTAAAAAAAAAAAAAGTAAAGTATCCCTTTCAGACCCTGCAATGAGATAAGGCTATCTGGCTGATGGTTAACGAGAGTGTTATGAGGCCAGTACAACGACCAATCGCCTTTACTGTGGCCAACTAAAGGCAAGTACCCATTAAAGTTGGTTGGAGCATCCTAAAAATACCGAAATCCCTACATCAATGAGATTCGAACCCGACACCCTCTTAGCCACCACGCTCGATAGATCTATTAAATTCCAGCAAGTTATTCTTTTTGAAAATAAATATGTGAGCTATTTCTTTGTTTTTGACGAGTCTTGGAGGGCTACATGTAAACTTTTGCGTGGCCCGCGTTCCGCTTGTTGCCGACCCCTGCTCTACGGGGATGTATTTGAGAAATGATTCCGGAAGTAAAGATATGCTGTAACTAGCAAGCTGTTGTAACGTATCGATATTGCTCTTCAACAGGTGAAGGTTAACAGAGTCAGAGTACTTCCTAGTTACCATTCTTAATCTTTACAGTCAATAAAAGTTTTATCCGCATTGGGATATCTAATGTAATCACAGTTGGTCTAGATATGTAGCACTATAATTCATTGGAGATTGCAAGTCTAAAAAATGTACAAAACTTTAGTAAAAGAACATAGAACTGGTAATTTGATTTATTACTTTTTGAGTAGCGAAAATATCTAAAATACGTATTTAGGGCTTATGCTTAGGCCAAATACGAAATTATTAATAATACATTTGTCCTATCTAAATAGGTCCAGAGATGCAGCGAATTAACTGGCATGGTAATTAGGTGTCCCCTTCCATTTCCAAAAACAACTCAGTAATATAATAAATAAAATGTACTTAATGAAAAGAATATAATGCAAATAACAATAAAGAGCTTAATGTATCACCCCAAATTATGGCCATATATATATATATATGCCTTACTAGGCCTATATTAAGAATAGTCACTACTTTTATATACTTCAATTCTACAAAATACTATACGGCCTCTACCTCTGTTTCTCCTACTAAAAAACAGACAGAATATAAGAACGTAAAGTATTAGTTCTATTCTAAATATTTGGACAATTACATTGACACTCTAAAGTATTTTGTATTCATGTGAAAAAAATTTTGTTGAGTGAAAAATTAATTAGCGATATTAAAAAAGCCAAAGTCATTGGTTGCTTCATGTAAACAGATGCTGGGCCAAACGGTAGAGTCCTTTATGCTAAAGTTAACAAGCCTGGCTCGGAACTGTGACTTTAAAGAGGTAACTGCAGAACAGGACAGAGACATTTGTATTTAGCGCCTTTATAACTGGTCTGACATCCAACACTATTAGACAGCGGCTACTGGAAAAGACATCTCTTACTGTACAAAGCGTTTATGTCGAAGCTAGTGTTCGAAACAGCCACAACACATGCGCAGGCTTACAATGCAACGAACGAAATCTCTTGTGTGGCAATGAAAACGCCAACTTGCACCAATCTATATATGCCCTGCTCGAATATCAAAGAGGAAGTAGATTATTTTTTCTAAACTGAAAAAAACAACAACATGATTAAAAAAAAAAAAACTTAGTGGTTAAAAGGATTACTGCCCTATAGAATCTATATGGGTCTACAGCAGTGCTTTTTTTGTGACGAAACGCACCAGTACGCCAACCGGCACCTTTTTCAATGTAGGAAATTTTTTTTTTTTTACTTTTCTTTTATTTTAACGTTTATTATTAATTTATTAGTAGTTAAAAGTTAGGCAATCCATCACTGAGTACCGGCACCATTTTTTTTTAAAGCACTGTGTCTACAGTCCATATCTGGCTTGGAAATTTTGATGTGATGATATCTTGGTGAGTTTGTGTCGCCGTCAGCTTGGGGACTGTTTTCATGACTCACGCCTTAGTTTAATGGAACTATTGACTTTTACCTTAACTTCATACAAAAACAAAGCATCAGTGGAATTAAAATTTTTTTTTTGTTGGTAGGGCTACTTGACAATAAAATCTAAAATAGTGTGGTTCTATAGGCACGAGTTTTCCATTCAAATCTTCAATTATTTTTTTTTTTACGTAACTTTGATTTAAACACAGCAGCAATGACATACTGGAGGATATCTTCAACGTGTTTCTTAGAAATGTTTTGAGTTCCTAGAACTACCATATAAGTTCAATGCAATGATACTATGACGTCATCTATTTGCAATTAAAATAGGGCCCTACCTATGTTCACGGTTCCTCCAAGTCGATTTTTGAGATTCCACTTTGTTTCCATTGACGGCACTCAATAACCGACCTACTTTTTTTTCTTGGAACACACAGCAATGAATATTGTACTGAAGAGCTATTACACCGTCGTTTGTTTTTATCCCTACTAGTAAATCACAATTTTGGTCTTTTATTTTATGAATGTGTATCCAATGTATGTATTTAATGAATGTGTATCCAATGTATGTATTTAATGAATGTGTATCCAAAGTATGTATTTAATGAATGTGTATCCAAAGTATGTATTTTATGAATGTGTATCCAAAGTATGTATTTAATGAATGTGTATCCAAAGTATGTATTTAATGAATGTGTATCCAATGTATGTCATTAATGAATGTGTATCCAATGTATGTATTTAATGAATGTGTATCCAATGTATGTATTTAATGAATGTGTATCCAATGTATGTATTTTATGAATGTGTATCCAATGTATGTATTTAATGAATGTGTATCCAAAGTATGTATTTTATGAATGTGTATCCAATGTATGTATTTAATGAATGTGTATCCAATGTATGTATTTTATGAATGTGTATCCAATGTATGTATTTAATGAATGTGTATCCAATGTATGTATTTAATGAATGTGTATCCAAAGTATGTATTTAATGAATATGTATCCAAAGTATGTATTTTATGAATGTGTATCCAAAGTATGTATTTAATGAATATGTATCCAAAGTATGTATTTTATGAATGTGTATCCAAAGTATGTATTTTATGAATGTGTATCCAATGTATGTATTTTATGAATTTGTATCCAATGTATGTATTTTATGAATGTGTATCCAATGTATGTATTTAATGAATATGTATCCAATGTATGTATTTAATGAATGTGTATCCAATGTATGTATTTAATGAATGTGTATCCAAAGTATGTATTTAATGAATGTGTATCCAAAGTATGTATTTAATGAATGTGTATCCAAAGTATGTATTTAATGAATATGTATCCAATGTATGTATTTAATGAATGTGTATCCAAAGTATGTATTTAATGAATGTGTATCCAATGTATGTATTTTATGAATGTGTATCCAATGTATGTATTTTATGAATGTGTATCCAATGTATGTATTTAATGAATGTGTATCCAAAGTATGTATTTAATGAATGTGTATCCAATGTATGTATTTAATGAATGTGTATCCAAAGTATGTATTTAATTAATGTGTATCCAATGTATGTATTTAATGAATGTGTATCCAAAGTATGTATTTTATGAATGTGTATCCAATGTATGTATTTAATGAATGTGTATCCAAAGTATGTATTTAATGAATGTGTATCCAAAGTATGTATTTAATGAATATGTATCCAAAGTATGTATTTTATGAATGTGTATAGCATTTAATATGAAGTTCTATATATATACAGCCCATTTAGTCTTAATTACACTTTGGCTAACATGCATGACTAGATGCATGATGCGTAGGACGTAATCATCTTCTTCTTTGAAGTAACGTCTGTATTTTATAAGATAAGATAAAATACACTTTAAAATCACTAGGTCAATGTTGACCCATTAAGCTTTTGGTAGAAAAAAAAAAGATCTAGTGCAGTGCTGGCCCACCTTTTGTTCCACACGCGCCAATTTTGTTCCCTTCGAATTTCTGTGCGCCCCACAAACTTGTATCCACATCGAGTCGTTTCATTTGAAAGTATCTGTATTTCGTCCGTTAAAGGCTTGCTGTACTTACATACCCTGCATAATCACAAACTTGTATCCACATCGAGTCGTTTCATTTGAAAGTATCTGTATTTCGTCCGTTAAAGGCTTGCTGTACTTACATACCCTGTATAATCACAAACTTGTATCCACATCGAGTCCTTTCATTTAAAAGTATCTGTATTTCGTCCGTTAAAGGCTTGCTGTACTTACATACCCTGTATAATCACAAACTTGTATCCACATCGAGTCGTTTCATTTGAAAGTATCTGTATTTCGTCCGTTAAAGGCTTGCTGTACTTACATACCCTGTATAATCACAAACTTGTATCCACATCGAGTCCTTTCATTTGAAAGTATCTGTATTTCGTCCGTTAAAGGCTTGCTGTACTTACATACCCTGTATAATCACGCAGAACTAATACACGGCGACTGGAGACATACGAAATATGAAAAGGAGAATTGAAAATGCTAGGAAAAGAATCGTTTTCTATATAGCTACCTATATTTTGTGACATTCATCATAGACCTATATCTAAATTAATTAGAATTGTCATATGGTATGGTTTTATAAGGAGGGCGCGGTGGCTGAGTGGTTAAGCGCTCGGCTTCCGAATCTAGGATCCTTGGTTCGAATCTTGGTGAACACTGGGATTCTTAATTTCGGAATTTTTGGGCACTTCAGTGTGCACTCAGCTCTAATGGGTACCTGACATATACCCATAGATGACAAGGTCTGAAAGGAAACTATAGTAATATAAAGTATGAATGTTTGGTTAACTAGTACATATTCTTTTAATATATAAAGTGGGAACTGATCTTTAATATATAAAGTGGGAACTGATCTTTATTATAAACAGCGGGAACTGATCTTTAATATATAAAGTGGGAACTGATCTTTAATATATACAGCGGGAACTGATCTTTAATATATAAAGTGGGAACTGATCTTTAATATATACAGCGGGAACTGATCTTTAATATATACAGCGGGAACTGATCTTTAATATATAAAGTGGGAACTGATCTTTAATACATAGGCCTATTACTTGTTCTTTTTTCTAATATTAAATGTAATCCATTGGGTATCAAACTAATACTATGGCCATACAAAGTACACCGGATGTACTGTTTTTAAGATAGCGAACATTAAAGTGACATAAAAACATGTCGTCCTTGATCATAATGTCACGCATTAAATCCTATATATGAAGTCCCTTTGAAAATGTACAATCTAAACAATTGTCAATACTGTCACATGCTAATTGCCTTTCAGTTTTAGTACACATTTATTAGACTAGGAGTTCAAGTTCTCAAGTTCAATTCGTTTAGAAAGGAAAGTTAGAACCATGGTTATAACCGATAAACTTTAGGACGGGGCAACCGTGCAAATGTATAATTAGGCTAATTAACGCCAGAGTTGGTGTTAATTTTTTGCCTTTTTTGTTGTTGTTATTCTAATAATGATATAAATTACAGACGAGCCTTTTAATGAGATGAAACAACAACCACAACATTTCTTCTCTTTGATGCCACGTTTTTTTTTTTTAAATATTGATTACTAGTCGACCGGCGGCGTAGCATACGCAGCTATTTTGCAGGGCCGGTCGTAGGCCACTGCAACCTATGCGACGCAGTAGGCCCCACTTTCAAAGGATCCGCAATTTCATATGACCCGCGCTAATTCAAGGTGTATACATTATTAAATTAAATCATTTTATTACTTCAAACAGATTTCCCGCACCCTGCTGTCGATTTACCAGGAGCTCCTGGAAATCTCCCGAAATTGCAAAGCATATGAAAAAGTCCTTAAAATATACGGAAATATATAGAAAAAAAATTGTCATTTTGGGGTGTCGTTCAATATGGAAAACGCCAATCCTACACGCGATAAATAAAAACGGCATTATGCATTAGCCGAAATTGTGTAATCAGGTGAAAGAAGCTTCTCGCGCCTCAAACTAATGAAGATTGAAACATTTGGTAATTCTTGCTATTGAGCGGGATCTATGTAGGAAACAGAATTATTATGATATACTGTATGACTTTGCTACACGCAAGGCTCGTAAAGTAATTCTGTACGTAGTAGAGAATGAATAAAATGCATAGACGAATTTATTTTCTTATACAAACTCTTAAATTTCACTTATTGTCCGCTTCACTACCCAAAGTTGGCCCCGCGAAATCCGTTTCGAATAGAGCCCCACAATGCTTAAGTCCGACCCTGCTATTTAGTGTTTGTATAATGTTTGTTTGTAAAATGTTTTACATGTATCGGATGTTCCTTTAGAGTTTAAGATTTACTTTTTAGTCCAAACCAAGACGAAGGGGAATGGGAGCGGGCAGGTTTTGACAGTCGAGCGCGCAGCCAACCGTAGCGACGTGTGAATGCCCACGTGTTCTCCCCCCCCCCCCCTTCTTGTTTTCTCTTTACCTATCCGCAGAAATAAGAGAGTGATCTTTCCTTTACTTCTTCTTCTCGTTCAAACTGTTGAGGGAAGAAGAGAATTATATATATATAGATATTGATTATTTTCTGTCTGCTGGACATTTCATACATGGAGGTAAATCCATAAATAGATTCTTGGTGTATCCGGTGTTTAGAATACGGAAGTAGGCTATTTTAATCAGACATTTTTTTTGTTTGCACTTTTCATCTCGGTGACTGAGCGTTTGGCTTCCGAACCGGGTCCCGGATTCAAATCCTGGTGAAGACTGGGATTCTTAATTTCGGGATTTTGGGCGCTTCTGGGTGCACTCAGCTCTAATGGGTACCTGACATTAGTTAGGGAAATTAAAGGCGGTTGGACTTTGTGCTGGCCACATGTGACACCCTCTTTAACCGTGGGCCACAGAAACAGATGACCTTTACATCATCTGCCCTATAGATCGCAAGGTCTGAAAGGGGAACTTTACTGTCAAAGACAGACGTAGGTGGCGAAATGAGAATCTAAATCAACCATCAGCACTTTTAAAATCTATTTTCTAAGATCGAATTCTTCCAGCACTAACTACTTTGTATTATTTCGTATGACATATTAATTTTGTCTGTTTATTTCCAAGCTTCTCCCAATCTTTTCATTTTCCTGCGTTTTCTTTAGATTCAAATTATATCGTCAAAACATTTCTTCAGATCGCTCTCTCTTTTTTGTCTCATAGTGAATTTTATTTCTTATAAACTTTATTAAAGGGATCTTACAAATCGAAGCGTAAACAAAGAGCAGATTACTGAGATGAACTTTAAGTGTTAACATTTCAAATTGATTATTTAAAGCTGAATGTCCATGAAAAAACTGACGAAATACAATTTCAAAAAGTCCATTCAGTGAATCAGAATCGCGAACTGTTGGAATCGCTAACAATAGATCTGGTTGTATCGTTGTAGCTTCGGGAGTCAACCCGGAAGGAAAAAAATCAGAAGCCTTACTCGGCCAGACCATGCGACGCTGTTGACTCCAAACAACTGACGAAATACAATTTTAAAAAGTGCAATCAGTGAATCAGAAAATCAATCTGTTGGAATCGCTAACAATAGATCGTGTCCCATGCCTTTCGTCGTACGGGCGCATTGACAGCGTAACAAGATCCCTTCACTCTTCCCGGTCAGCAGCTGTTCTTAACAGGACATCAAGAGAGAGGCCGGTCCATTCTTTTACAGTGTCCAGCCAGTATTTCTTGGGACGACCCTATCTTCGCGCTCCTTCCACTGTAACTTGAAGGAGGACTTTTGACAGTAAGTCATGTCTTACAATAGGACTAAACCAGCTCAGATTTCGTCTCTTCACACTATTGAGAAGTTCCTCCTTTTTTGTGTGCCAGTCAAAGTTTTGACTTGTAAAAGTAGGCTACAAACTCATTTGACGAAAGAACATAGATCTATAGCCTTCCATCGTTCAATTACAAGATAGTAAAATCGCAATGAGGTTAAACATTTGACAAAACTTTTTTTCAGGTTTCAGCATCTGAAGAAAGTGTTCACCCCCACTCCTTACATTAGAGTGTTTTCTTTTTGTTCAGTTTGATGTGTAGATGTTGTTAGCAGGCTGTAAATGTGGTTATATAATATGTTTGTTTATTAGGCCTGATTATTTTTGTCTACCGGAGATTTCATACAAGGAGATTGATCCATATGTTTAAATACATTTCATAGGTATATTTGTTTGTTGGTGCTGGTGTGTTTGTATTTGTTGGAGAGAGTATTTGATGCGTATAAAAAAACAATCAAATTTGTATACAATTACGACAAAAATGTCTTAATTTAAATATTTATTTTCCAAAAGGGCGAGAGATGTCACAGAAAGAAAAGTGTATCTAAATTTGTATGTCCTCTCGAGATAAATTGGGAACAATTTCTTTCTACTTTAGATCTGGGGGGAAAAAAGTGGTAAAAGAAATTCAGAAGTTGGTTTTTAGCCAGAACATCTGATTGGACGAAATCTTCAATTGGCTACAGCTGTGTTTTTTTTTTCTCTGAAGCGACACCCGCCAAGGATATTTCTTTGTAGCCAACAAAGCGTTGACTGCGTGTCTAGGATCACCAATAGTAGACTTTACGTGGTATTTATTTTAAAATTCTTCTTCCTTGAACTGCTGCTTCGATTTTAAAATAAAAGTTGCCTCCCCCTATTCTGCCCCTCCCTTACTTGGTGGATCACATCCTGTTGGGCGATGTTTCAATGAACAAATATAGTAGAGAGATTTTCAATGATACCTGCGTGTTAGAGGATTATTGGAAAAAGAAATCTATATAATGAGACGAAAGGGAGTTGGCTCAACTTGGTACTGATAAGCAGACTTCGCTTGACCAAAGAGGTTCCGTTTGTTAGTCAAGCACTCGTGCTTTTTTTTTCTTTAAGGAATTCTAAATCTTAAAGACTTAATGTGTGAGAAATATATTGATGTGATTTCTCGTGATTAGTTCTGTTTTATGTGGAATTAAAGAGAATGGTTTGTATACTATTTAAAACAATACTTTTGAACTGCCTTCAAATTAATTAAGATATTTTTGTGTAAATTTTAAATACAAGTAAAAGCTAAGCTATTTCAAAAAGTAAATAATTATTTTAAAATTCAAAGTGAAATGTAATGACTTTTCAATGCCCATAACTTATTACATCAGTGGCTACCTTGGTCGTGTAGTATGCACTCTGGATTGTTGTCTCAATGGTCGCGGGCCCTGCGCCGCCGCCATCCCCCATCTTCCTACTTGAGGTTTGGGCTAGGATGTAATAATCTTCAATTCTGAAGGAATATTTGAACCATGTAAAACAAAGAATACAACTCTAATTACTATTCCGATTCTTGGCAGTGTTACATAACGTCTCTGCACTCCCATGAAAACTGCAGGGCTGTCGAAACCAATCTCTGCTTCCCAGTCAAATAGACTCATCTGAATGAAATGTAATCTCCGTAACGAATTAGATTTTTAATTAGCATGAAAGTCACCAATCTACTTATGAGTGTATATTAGACCTATATATATCAGGAGTGAAATGGAATGTTTGTAAATTGTTTACATCTTTTTTTTTCCATTTGATTTAAAATAATTATTTGCGCCCTGAAAAATCTAATCAATTATAATCATTAGTTCTAATTTCCAGATTCTACATTTACATGTAGGCCTATTATGATCACAATGTAATTTATAAGCATAATTAGGTTTAGATTTATACTGTCATGGGGTTTAACAGCCCTGCCCCCCCCCCCCCAATAAAATACTCCACACATTGACCTGTTTTCTTCTTATCGTTATCTTATATAATACAGACATTACTTGAAAAAAAAAATGTACTGGTAGGATCCATTAATAAATGAAATCCTTGAGAATTCGAAAATTCCCATGAAAAACGAATACCTGTCCCCTAATTCTATGGGCGTAGGTTTTGGAGTTAATCCCTAATCCCCCCACCTCCCAAACAAATTCCCACATTGATCTGTTCTCCTGCCAGTGGCTGGGAGTCCAGGAATAAAGTGCATTGATGATCAGATTTGACGCACTCTATTAGAACAAAGCAGAATATTGCGTTGTAGACACTTCAGAAAATGTATTATCGAAAAAAAAAATACCGACAAAAAAAAAAACAAAAAAACTTCATTAAATTTAGAGTGTAGGCTATATAGGCCTATTAATGATACCGGTAATTTAAAAAAAAAACAAAACAAACCCAACAACTAACAAACAGGAAAGTGTTTTATAGTTTACTCTCTTTTCAAACAGTTTTTTTTTTGTAACTTGTTTATTGGCTAGTAGAAATAATGTAATCATTGGTTACAGACTAGAGGCCTACTTGGCTACATATCCATGCAAGAGTAGCCTATAAACTAATGCTATACAATAACTGGTAGAATTACGTATAATTACGTGGGTCCTACATTTGTTCAAGCAAATGTTGCTTACTCAAACAGTAGGCCCTATATAAACCCATATTTCATACAAATATAAGCATTCAATACTTTATTGCGATGATGCAAACTCTACTCTTAGGATGTTACGAAGATCAGACTGAGCAGGGACTAAAGACTAAGGGGATGTGTCAACCACCCCCAATAATTTATGCAGTGATCAAGGGTGATCTGCCAAAGGTGAAGTCCTTGATAGCTCAAGGTCATTCAGTGAACGTAACAGACGAGAAAGGGGCCACAGCTCTGCACTGGTCCTGCAGTAAAGACGATGAGAGACTCTGTGACTATCTTTTGGAAGTTGGATGCAATGTGAAGGCAAAAATACAAAATGGAAGCACGGCACTGCATGTTGCAGCCGATCATGGCTGTATTGGATGTGCCAGGGTCTTGATCAAAAGGTAGGCATACAACTGAAAAAGCAAACTAAAACTTAACTGCTTAATTATTATTTGGCTTAAAAGTTTGTTTTGTTTCAAGGCAATGTTGGAGTAACTTTTCTTGATAGACGTAAAGCTAAAAAAATACACTTCCTAGTAGATCAAGGATCTAGTTCGTAATAGTCATGGGTTGTAATTTAATATTTGCGTTGTGTGTGTTAAGTATTTGTCACCGCACAGTAGCCTATATCTATCTTATCTTATATGATACAGACGTTACTTCAAAAAAGAAGATGATTACGTCCTACGCGTCATGCATATTAACCAATGACCTCAACTCCGCCAAGTCACTGATTTTCCTGGCTAATTCAGGCAACCCATTCCATCTAGTTTTAATATTGTCGTCTAGATATCTCGATCTATATTATTCTATATAGAATAGATCTAAGTCTAACTTTTTCCACAGAAAACTGTTTTTTGAACACTTCTATTTTTTTATTTAATAATCTAAATCTATAAAAATCAAAATTAGTGGTACTTCTGTTGGTTTAATTTCTAGGTACCATAGTTTTTTAGTTTATGAATAAAAAAAAATTTAAAGTGGCCAAAATTCTGAAACTAATATTAGTACACATTGGTACTAGGCCTCTATAAATAGCTTCCATATTCCGTTGGAGCAAATGAAACATTTTCTCCCAATTCCATTTACCAATTCTACAATATATATTTAAAAAATCCTTTTTCTAATACACTGATACACTTGAAAGTCTATTTAGTTAATAATAATGACAGCAATGTCTTCCTTTTAACTCAGAGGTGCAGAGCTGGACACCCCCAATGACCGATGTGATACACCTCTACATGCAGCGGCGCACAGAGGGCATCTAGACATTATTAAGTTGCTGGTTCAAGCAGGGGCCAATCCTATGGTCTCAAACAAACATGGAATGACCCCTCTGGCAGAGGCTTCTGCTAAAAGTTTTGACACTTGTGTACAGTTTCTTCTACCTTATACAAGTAAGCTGAGACTAAAATAGATTGATAGTTATTGGCCTGGTGGGGTGTTAGACCTAGAGTAGCATTGTCAAACCAGATTAACTTTAAAGGAAAAGTAATCACAATAATTTATACAAAATCTCGATAAAAACAAAGTGATTTAGCAGTACAGTATAACTTTAATAATTTCTGCCATGTTTGACAATTCAAGTTTTATTTATAATGGCAGTGATAACTCTTTGAGATAAGGGTCTTGGTCTTTACTATGGTGGTTTATGGGAAATTATGTAGGCCAGTTCTAGTATTTGATAATGTTAGTAAATATGAAGAAGGGTACATTAATTTAGAATTAAAGTGATTCATTTGAAAGTATTAAAAAGTTTTTTTTTGCTAAGAGAACATGCATGAATAATTATATACATTTTCAAAATCCTAAATGTTTTAAAGAAATTGATAAAATAGATGTGTTAATATTATGTATGATTATAATGTGCTACACAATTTTCTACAAGTGGAAGGTCTAGCCTATCTTAAAAAAATGCAAGTAGCCTTATTATTTCAACAAATTAACATTTAAAAAATTCTCTTTTATTTGTGATGTATTACCATTACTGCTATTAAACACACATTTTTTTTCCTTCTTTGAAATAGATAATTTATTGTCTTCAGAAGAAAAAGAAAGCCAAAAATACAAGAACAGACAAAATGAAGAACAAACATCAAGTTTCAATATTCAACCAGAAAGTACTTATTATAAACCAGTAAACAATGTGATAGACAATTCTCCATTAAACAAAAAAAATGTCACCAATAGTTCTGGATATTTAAGTGAAAAACTTAGCAAACATGACCTACCTTCTTGTCCTAGCAGTGTATTGTCTATAGATTCTGATTATTCATCCTATACATCTGATAGAGATGTGACACCTTTCAACGAGATGACTATGCCATCAGTTGGTTACATCTCTACTTTTGACTCCCTGCTCAACAAAGCTGTAGTAGTAGCCTCTCAGGTTGGAAGCCCTGTCAGAAGCTCTATGGTTGAAAGACATTCAGAGAGATTGGGACATACATTGCCAGAAAGTGCAGTCCCTCCTGAACTGCCCCCAAGGCCATCCTGGCTTTGCAAGCCTGAACTTGTACCCAGGATATCATCATGTAGGAATGTGCTGTCTTACACTACTGGCAGAGAGAACAACACTAAGACATTGGTAGGACTGGAGGTGCATCAGTTCATTGAACAGTTGCAAGAGAGAATGCTGGCCATGCAAGAACAACTTGCCAGATATGAAACCAGCAATAATCATCTTAGAACTCAAGTGGAACACTTAACAGAAGAGAACAAATCGCTTAAAACTGAGAACGAACAACTCAAAAGGCAGCAGTTCATGGCACAGCCAACCCAATGCAATCCTCACTACCAATGTTTTTCAGACATTGATGAAGGGATGCACTCTGGATCCTATTGGATGACTCAAACTCATGATAAACTCAATCGTTTAAATTCTATAGAATACAACTCAATATATGGTAGTCTAGGAAGTCGTGAGCCAGTAGAGAGCAATGAATTAGCTTAGTTAACCACTACTAATTTGTTCTGCTGCACTTACTTAATGTTCTTTAACAAAGAAATAGTGTTGAAAACAAGAAAATACTCAGCATTTACATGGTATACTTCTGCTAGAGTGAATGCTCAATGCAACAAGAGTATGAATGATTTATGGTTAAGAACTAGTTTTGTTATTTATTAGTTAAATATACAAAAAGAAAAAAACACAATTATTTATAAGTAAAAGGAATGTTACAATTCCTATCACAGTGCTGACAGAAAAAAAAACAAAAACAATTTCATAAATAGAAACACCATGTGCTTCTAGTGCAATCTTTGTTTATATAAGAAAACCTTGAGTAGAGTTTCTCAGTATTATTTAGTTCATGTATACAATAGAGTTCTTCTGGTTTAGAATTATTCTTGCACATTTTACTACATTACGGGTAATATTGTGTGACTGTCATCCTTGAAATCTATTCCATACTATACCTGTGATTAGATTGTATACATCATCATTCAATTAAGCATTAATTGTGACTTTCTAAAAGAATTTATTGTGTGTTGCCATTGTAAAATAAATTATAGTAATGTTAATTACTTGCAATACAAATTTACTGAGCTCACTTTTCAAGTTTCATACATACATATATACTTTTTCTTTTCAGTGGTTCATCCTATATTTTGTTTTTCATCCTATATTGTGTGCAATGTTTTAGGGCTACAAAAATGCTGTGACTACTACACTCTAATTAACAAATGACTAGATCATCAACATATTCAAAGCTATTTGGTTATAATACAATTTAACCTTATTTCCAAAAAAAGAAACAAAAATTGAAGATAAATTGTTGGATTTATTGCAGGAATTATTGCTCCAGTTTTAGCTGAATTTTATGAGAATGTAAAAAAATAAGTATTCCCTTTTTAAGAGAATAAAAGATAAAAGTATGTGAATATATTTTTAAAAATGAAATACTGGTAGTTAATATATTGCAATAGCACACGAGTCTATTTAATTACAAATTTTTTCTTATCTTGCAATTCAAATACCATACAATAATACATAGAGATAAATAAAATATAAACTTGTCTAAAATTATGATATTAAAGACCTGTTGGTTTATATTGCAGGTAAGTTAAAAACTTTTTTCAGTAGTCTTCTTGTGGCCAGCACAATGACCTACTGCCTTTTCGTTCACTAACAAATACTGAGCTGGGTGGACTTGAAAGACATCTACTACAAATGAACATGGATTTGAACATGAAACTCACCCTTCATCAGCTTTAATCTAAATTGTAAAACAAAATATTTTCTTTCTAAAGGTACAAATGATAAGACACAATGTATTCAGCATTGATTTGAGAAGAAAAAAATAACCCAAAATTATTAGACATCTACATCTATAAAGAGAATGGTAGAAATCAAATAGAGAAAAGTTTATAACATACAATACACTTACAAAAGTAAATGTTTATATAGACCACTTTTTTATAACAAGGACAAAGCAAATTACAGGTAAGAAATTTATTTGTAAAAAAATAAAATACAACAAATTCATTATTTCTAACACTAGAAAATGTTCAACTAATTCAATAGACAAGTGACTGATGAATGATAAGACAAAAAAATAATATGTACTAAAATGCTACTAATATCTTTTCACATATTCTGAGTGCTTAAAAAAACTATACAAAATATTGATAGTTAAAAAAGCAACAATAATTTTCTATGGCAAAAAATGACAATGAAGCTAGTCCCAAAGTAAAATAAACCTAACATGTCAAATGTATTTAGCACTTATTACATATCTATCTTTTATGTAAGTCACTTAAAATTATACTTTACAATGTATAGCTCCTATAAAAACATTTTCTCTAATTCTTTACTTTACTTTTCAATTTCAATTGAAAGCTGTTATTCAATTGATCTAATTCTTGTATAAACTTTTCTGCCAACTCAGGATTTATATTCATCTGAGGAAACAAAATATTGATCAGATAATAATTAACTTGTTTATCCAAAATAATTCTAACATATTTTTCTTTGAAACATAAAACAAAGATGCATAGAACAATTCAATTTAACACAATGTAATATTCAACCACCTGAATGCAACACAATATACACACACACATATATATATATATGAAAATAAAATTAGATGAAGTCACTTATACTATTACAGCAAAACCAGTACACCTTTTAGTGTAAAAGGGGATCATTAAATGAATTATTTTTTAAACTGAGACATTTTTTCATAAGGAATGTGTACGACTTACATTTCGTTAAAATATGTGACTACAATATTTCTCTAGACTTACATTGGAGTAAATTAACTTCAAGAAATAGGGATTCCAATGGTACAATATAAGGTTAATTTTAATCAAAAATTCAACTATAATAAAATGTATATAAATTGCTATTGTTAATTTAAAAGCCATGGATTGACAATAGGAAGCAATATAAATATTCATTACAAATAAAGATTTTTTCAAACCAGCCTCCAGTGTTCAGGTAGTGTTTCAAAATATACTTCTTGAATGAACAGATTCTTAGCAGAACATAATTTATATATATAATAAAAGGAACATAATGTTTGGCCTGCAACACTGACATAGTTCCAACAAGTCAGATATCTCAGAGGTTCTCAAACTTTTGAACCCGGGGACCGTTTGTATAGTCAATTGTTGCCCACATACATATAAATTACAAATGTAAAAAAAAACAAAAACACTGTTGAAGTAGTGTTTATTATAATTATTACTTTTATTTAAAATTTTATTAAAAAGAATTAATGACTTGGTTGATGAGATTTTATGAGTGTATTTATGTCTAGCTTGATGTTTGTAAGAAGAAAAAGCAAATCTAAACGAGTACAAATTTCTAGTCAGTCTTTTATTTGTTTTGAGTCTGGTAATAGCACTGAATCCCTGTTGTACAAAATAAGAAGACAAGAAAGCCATCAACAATTTTTGTAATATGACCCACAATGCAGAAATAAAATTGGCCTCTGTATTTTTTAAACCAGCATTTATATTATCCTTGTATGAACATTGGTTTTTGTTACTCAATTCAGGATATCAATAAGCTGCTCACTTTTGAATTAGCATGGATTCATCTGTGTTTAACATTTTTGCCCACACACAAAGAGCTCAACAATCAAACAGGAAGATCGAAGTAAATAATGTCTTTGGTTTAGGTTAACATTAAACAGTATGTAATATAACAGACATTAAACAGTAGGGAGAGAAGAGTTGATTATTATTATTAGAATTATAAGATTAGATAAACTGGCTTTTAGCAAAGAAGTTATTTTAATTGTATGTAATTTTCCTCTTTCTGCGGACCCCCTAAGGTCATCTGATGGACCCCTAGGGGTCCACGGACCACAGTTTGAGAGCCACTGAGATATCTTATACTGTACTGAATAATTAAAGTTTTAAACTGCTTCAGACTTGTAAATGATGACGCCTTTAAAAAAAAAAGTTCAACATAGTAATAAGAGCCAATTCTTGTCTAGAAGGATAGGGTTACATCATTTGAAAAGAATAATACAACCAAGAAGAGACATAAATCATTTTCATCTTAGCAGTTTTAAATTGGGCCAGAAAGAATTGTATTTTTGGGGGTAGGTGACATAGGATGAAAAGAAGTTGTTCAACTTGATAAAGTTTAACTTCCTTCTCTCACAAATTTGTTTGCACAAGGAGAATTACACTATGAGATGACAAGTTCAGTGATTCTTGAACTGGACTAAAGATGAAGACATTGAAGACAGAAAAGTAATGAAAATTGTTAGGCTTGTTTTTTAAGCCTTGGTATTACAAAAGAATATTATTCATCAAAACACTATAATACCCTAAAATGGAGAAACCAAACTCTGAAGTCTGCCTCAAGCAGTACAAAGACCATGAAGAGATAAAAACCAATGAAAATGAAGTCCCACAAGTAGAGCAACAAGAATATGGAAACAATAACATAACAATAACAAAACAACTTGAAATGAAAATCTGAAATACCTACTTTTGATTTGGCCACATAAGATTTATTAAATACATTAACATGGCTCATATATTTGGTTTGAGGATCCAGTGTCATTGGATCTTGAGCAGATAACCAGATCTTTGAAAATAGAAAACAAAAGATTTTTTTGTTATTACTTTAAAAGATTATTCAACGTCTCTCTCAAACATAAATAAAATTAAAATGGAAAGAATTTATTTCTTACAATATGTTTTTTTTTCCTGCTTTATAATTTAGGTTACTCTCTATAATCAAGAAATAGTAATTTTTTTAGATCTTAATTTAAATAAATAGCCTCAACCACAACTTTTTTAACATACATTTTTATTATAATTTACTACAATTATATTCAGTCAAAAAAAAAGAACGGAAGGATTAGTTTTCAAGTAGAATAATTTTTTCCTGCCTCTGGTATAGTGCAATTTGTGGACAAAATAAATTCTGATCAACTAAGAACTACCTAAGAATTATTTTTATTAAAAAAAAAACCCAACAACAAAAAGAAAGACATTTTTGGGACCATGAAAAAAAAATCCTTGAAACAATTTTTGTTTGAACCTTAAAAATAAAACAATAAATACTAATACATTTTGTGTTCAATTAAAAAAATGCTTTTGTTATCTAAACAAAACAGTTCCCACTATCAGTCAGAGGGTTTGAGTGTAAGAAATAGGAGACTTCCTTATTTTCCACATGGCTTACAATCTAGCCTCAACAAGGAAGTTATTTGGAACACATGACTGAATTCACAATGAAATGGTGATAAAGTATACTTGGTACATCCTAGTATAGACATGGTTGTAGAAGAAATATTATATTATATTATATAGATCCAAAATAAAACTATAATAAATACATTTTTGTCTGGCAATTTCTGACAATGTCAAAAGGGTAATTGAGAACACTAATTTAGTTCTTTATAAAATCAAAATACTGTTGTTAAAATACAAAATCTGAATATTAAGTGAACATTCAACCATTCTCATAGAAACCAAATAGTGAATATGCTTAAATCAATCATCCAATAGAATTATTAATATAGAAACTTACCAAAGCCTCTGTACCATTTTCAGTATTATTTGTCATACTTGGAACAAAAAAATGTAGCTAAAATAGAAATGGTAGCAATACATGAACAATAGAATTAGTATTGACATATATCTTTATCAATGACCCAACAAAATAATGATGACCAAATAATGTGGAACAAATAACCTTATTTTTATAATTTAATTTTTCAGTCATTTTGTAGTAAACACAAAGACTAAGACTACATTAGTTTGAAGAAGTTTTATTAAAGTAACCAATGACATGAAAATCAGATTATTCGTGTAGAGAAGAACTTACCAACCACAAAAGAGGTATCATCAATGTCCAAAACCACTGAGGTAGTATACCATAGGTCATGTTGGTCATAACTAATCCTGGACAAACAGAATGTGAAAATACATTCTGAAAAAAAAAATGATATTAACAGGCTAAATGTTATCAATTATTTAATAAAGCATCAAAGGTTTCTAACCAAATTGAATATTAAATAGATTCTTTATATTTCTATAAAACAAAATCAATTATTCTCCAATTTACATCTACAAATTGTTTTAATACTTATTCTTGTACCTGTTTATTCATTTTTTCATTTAAAGCTACACTAAGAATATCAATTGCAAATTTGGAAGAACTGTAAGGATCTTTCCTGAAAAAAATAAATGTTTTGAGATATTTTAAAAAACAAAAAAATGTGAATGTTAACATAATAATTGTCTCATTTGATATTAAACATTGATGACACCCAAAACTTTTGAGTACATTGAGACTAATAAAAAGCTTCAAAATAAACTTGTTTTATTGACACTATAATTCAAAATTATTTCATTGTGAATACAAAACATTTATCTGAATGTTAGTTCCATGTAGACAGTTATTTGTGAGTTGTTCACTTTTAAAGTCTATTAGTTAATTACTAGATAGCTTACTCATCAATACAGTGAGTGGCCATTTGTGCATTTAAAACTGCTTCTTTTGAGTTAAATGCTTTTTCTTGTTTTCAAAATGCTTGATTTGCAAAGGAAAAACTCTACACTATTTTGAAATACATGATACAAAGTTGATTTTAAAAAAAGCAAAGTTTCTGTTTAGTTTAAAGAAAAAAAACAACCTTTCTAGTGATACAATTTATTTAGACATCATCAATAAGCATCAGGGATTTTTTTCCCTAAATGACTGAAAAGTGATTTAACTAATTAAACATAACTGGAGTTTGTATTTAATGCTGGGGCAAAGGATAAATAAATGTCTTATTTAACATATAACAGCCGAACTTGCATGACATATAATCATGAGAGTGACATTTAGATTATATTTAAAAATAAAGGTATTCTAAAGCCTGAATTGGCAATTTGGATGAGACTCGTACACTTGATTAAATTTCTGCACAAGTTCTTACATTCTTTCATTTTATATCAACTTTATACTTTTTATTTTGTTAATATATCGTTCCTGAGCTTTTTTTGTAACAAAAAGTAGGTGCCAGTACTCAGTGATGGATTGCTAAACTTTTAAGTAGGGCTACTAATAAATTAATAATAATCATTAAAATACAAGAAAAGTAATAATTTTTCCACACATTGAAAAGGTACTGGTACACTGTACTGGTGCATACTGTCACAAAAAAATTTCTGTATCTTTTTCTATTATCACATTTTGAATATTTATAAAATAATCAACCCATTTTTATGTTGAAAATCTTCTATCTTGAAGTTCTTTGCTTGAGAAGCTGATGAAGATGTCCAAATAATCTGTGAAGGTTTTTGCTCAGTACTTGAAACATTACCAAGTCTGTCTTCTAGTTCTTTTACCTTGAAATAAAAAGTTAAACTGCAATCAATTTTTTTATTTTTATAAAAAGCTTCTTGACCAGAAGTATAAAAACAAAATTGAGCCCAGCTTTCTTGAAAGGCATTTCACTTAAGTAACATTGGGCTGGTTAATTGTATTTTACATGCTATGTAGATTAGTTGTAGAGACCAGTTAGTTTAAACAAGGGTGCCTATATCTTTGTAAGTCTAATATTTAGTGAATTGTTGACAGGCAAAACCAAAAGAAAAAACAAACATTTGCCTTAGATGGCATCTCAACTGTATTACTAAAAGAGTTTAAAGAGCTGTATTACAAAAAGAATTAAATAAAGAACTATCACCAGTATGGGAAAAACTTGTTCAAGCTGAACATAATAAAATAAGATTAACCAAGGACTGACAGGAAGGGAGCAAACATTATACATTCTTGAAAAAAAAAAATCAGAATTTATGAAACTGTAATTTTATGCACTAGCATCACTAGAATAGATGTAAAGTGTAGCAACATAGATAAATCAGCTAAATAAACATCATTCTCTAATTCATAACATGACTTTATACAATGAATTTTCGAAAAGCTGAGATAATAATGAGCTCAAGATACCATTCTATGAAGTGTCAGAAAATGTTATCAACTGTAATTTTAAACTATTCTAAATCAAGACAAATAACTGTAAACTTGTGTCTTTCAGTGAAAAGTTTTGTTCCTAAAGGACCAGTCTAATTGCATCAATTGACAGATGGCTATACAGTATACTGAAATATTACTTTTGCATACATATGTATAACGTAAAAGTGGGCGACCAGCAGCTCTCCTGCCTTCTATTAGATTGCCATACAGGATGTCCTGTGGAAGCCGACCTACTGGCATTCTACGAACGTGGCCAAGCCAGCCAAGGCGTTCTTGCTGATAACAGAGCGGATGTCCTGGCACCCTGCTCTTTGTAACACTTCCTCATTGGTTATCTTATCTTGCAACCTTATTTTAAAGGCATATAAACAATGGAAATCCAACAAGAGCATGCCTATCCACAAAAAAAGTGCCAACTGTTAAGAGTAACATAAATGGTAACAAAAATTACTTATCTGATAAATGTTGTATCATTTACTCAGAAAATTTTTTTTTAAGTATATTAATGAATATAAATTGTATTAAATTGTACTAAATTGTCTTTTTTTTTTTGTTAAACGAGAATATTGTTCCTTTATTTTGAGTGACATGAAAGAGAAATTGTATAAAAAAGCAAGGTCCTTCTCCATGCGTTAACACCACAACTATAAATAAACTCTTTGCAGAGATATTTATATATTTTAGCATTAGTTCTAAATGAGATTGAATGGCACAATTTAAAATGTCAGTGGTTTTAAAAATTAAAGTTTCATGTTCAATACCAAATAAATACTCATATTTTTGAGATTTTAGGATGTCCCCTAGTCAACTCATATCCAATACGCAAACAACATTGGTTGGTATAATGAAATGTGCCAAAAAATATTAGAACATTAATTTTAATTCATTTTTCTTTTTATGTACATTATAATCCTTTATTTATTCTTACCATGACATAATGACCAAATACATTAGTCTGAAAGACACACTGGAGCCCATCCTCTGTCACACCATCCTCTTGACACAAAAGCCCCTCACCAGTAGCAAACATATAAAATACTCGACTGGAAAAGTATTATAGAAAATACTATTAAATTTATTTTAAAATTTGGTTAGAAAATAAATGCTATAATGTATGATGTATCTTAAATTATCTTTTTTAGTTACAGGCAAGACCCAGACACATTTAATTATTATTTTTTTATTATTATTTATAATTTCACCTTGTTTTATAAAGTTCAATGACTAATAGTTTAACAAAAATTTGTTCCATAATTATGTTCTGTGCAAATTTAACAAGTGACTAAGTGATGAACAATATATGTTACTTTCACTGCAGCTGACTTTAATAAGAGATCAATGCAATAAAAAAGCTCTTCTGCAACCCAATGAACCATTTTTCATGAATCAAGCGTTTATGAAACATTTGATATAGTAAACTATTAGTTGGGAACAATTGATGATTCAACTAGTTATCTGTGAATCTTTTCTCTTGACACCATTTCATAATGGGTAACTCTTACACCTATTTTCAGCATGATAAAGATCATTAAAATTATAGAAATAGGGCAGTTTGCTTTTCACCTTTTTACATATGTGTCATATATAGGCATACATATTTTAAAAACAATCTGAAAACTTATTTTTGAACATGAAGGCTTTATTTTTTAGATCTGAACAAATTAAAACACAAACACTATAGCAGGTTTTGTTATTGGGGACAAAAATCTTTTAAGAACACAAATTCTAGCAACTGATCACAGTGCAAGTATTTTAAAAAATATTATTTGAATTCAGTTCGTTCAATCACAAATTTATATTTTTTTCAATGTATTTTTTAATTCATCAAGTAATTCTTTTGATAATATTTATTAAAAAAAAGTTTTAATACTTGAAAAAGTCATTTAATATTAAAGAAACACTTATAAAATATGATCAATATAATGTGCATGGGCGTAGCCATGATTTTTTTTCGCGCGCGCATGTGTGTGTGTGGTGGTTTTGAATCCCCCCCCACCCCGGCGAAATTTTTTTTATTTATGTGTGTGTGTACATAATCTTTACTAGATTCTGACCATTCTTTCGGAAGACGTTTATTGTGCCCTAGAATAGGTTCTTCCTGAAGTTAGTGGAAAAATTGTAGATTCCCTGCCATTGCCGGCAAGGGGGTCTGGGGGAGTGCTAGGAGCTCCCCCATCGTGGGGCGTAGCCCCGCCGCCAATTGAAAGCCAACAAAATGTATATTTTGAGGTATCTACAGTGCATTTTCCTGCTTTTAAAAAAATGTATTTCAAAAACCTAATCTGCTATTCTTACTGACTTAGACCCTCCCGCGCCGTTCGACGCATTTGCCGTCAAGCTGTTTCCATAAAAATCTGTCACTGGTAATGTCTGAAGCCTCTTCCCACCTGCTCTGAGGACCTCCATGAATGTGTGGCGCCAAGTTGTACTAGGATGTCATCGCAACTCTTCTTATGCGTAATTCATTTTGTCGGAGAACATTCCCCGCAAACCTCATGCGACGCTCTATCACAATCTTACTCAGGGGTCGACTCCCACTTCGGCATAGGATTTCCATGATTTAGACCCGATCTCTATAACTGACTCCTAAAGTATGTCTTAGCCATCTTTGTTGATCCACATTTAGTGTTTTTCAATTTCATTGCACTTTATTAATGGAGACCCGCCACTGGTAGAAATGTGTAACCTATCTTGAATACGCTTTTGGAATTAAGTGACTGTAGTTTGCTTTAGATTTTATATCGAAAAAGGAAGTTTTATTGTCAAAATCATCTGTTGGGGGTTTTAAACTAAAAAATCTCTGGAGCTTTTTTTTTTAAATTCAAAACCCCATTTAGTTACAGTAATAAAATTTAGTAACTGTAGTTTGCATTAGAATAATATTGAAGATAGACGTTTTCCACCTCAAAACACTCTGTAGGGGAATTTTAAACTCAAAACCATCTGGAGGGGTTTTAAACTTTAAAAAAAAAGCCATCTGTAGGAAAGGGGTTTAAACCTAAAAACCCCAATAGGATTGGCTACGCTCAAATAATTTTAGTGTGTAATTTGCTTTTTTATGTTGAAGAGGTATTTTTTATATTGAAGAGGTATTTTTTAACATCAAACCCCTCTGAAGGGGGGTATAAACTCAAAACCCCTTTTTACAATGCTCATAGCATTTTGAGTGCGTAATTTGCTTTTTTTCTTACACTGAAGATGTGTTTGTTAGCTTCAAACCCCGCTGGCGGGGGGTTTAAACTCAAAACCCCTTTGGCTAAGCTCATAGAATTTTGAGTGTGTAATTTTTTTTTTTTTATTTTGAAGAGGGGGTTTATCATAAATTTTGGAGGGGGTGTTTAAAATCAAAATCTTCCTTAACGGTGATCTTGGAATTTAAAAAAAAATTATTTTTAAGAGGGGGATTTAACTGCAAAAAACCCTGGTAGGGGTTTTTAAACTTGAACCCGCCTGGTAGGGGTTTTTAAACTTGAACCCCCCTGGTAGGGGGTTTTAAACTCGACCACCCCTGGTAGGGGGGTTTAAACTCAAAACCCCCAGGGTAGGGCATTTTAAACTCAAAACCACATTGGTTGTGCTGGGGCAAGTGATGGTTTAGTATTAAAATCTCACCTAAAATAAACAAAATCAAAGCAAAAATCAGTCACTAAATTCTGACCCCGCCACCTGGGGGGGGGGGGGGGGGATTTTCATTTCGAAGGGTGGGTGTGTTTGAACCCCCCCAGCTACTCCCATGATAATGTGTCAACTAAAGAATGTCATAAAGGTAGTGGGACTTTGGTTGCACAAATGCTTGTGTTCAACATCAGCACAATCACTTTCACATTGGAGTGGGAAATGAAAATTATAAACTTTTAAGTCAAAAGAGACATAAGCTGAGCTATCACAAAATGCATCTAACTATATCATTATGTCATGTGTGGCTTAACAGAAAAACAACAACCCATATTGGTCATGAACTGACAGTAGCTTCAACTTAAACACCTACCAACAAAGATAAATTGTGACTTATTACCTTGATAACAATCCTTTCCAGAAATAATTCCAGTCAACACCAGTCACTTTCATAATGCCAGCATTTAAATAGAGATAATCAATGTGATCATACCTGCAGAGAGTAAGCTCAAAGTTGGTAACAACTCATTATCAAATGTAAACAATATAATTTTGTTCCCCAAGTGTAATGAATGAACTTAATATTATTACTATACTAAATGCATATAGAGATACAAAATGAAGTACACTGACAGTTTTGTACAAAACATGATAGCAGCTGAAGGTCTAATTTTATTTTAATTGGCATAATGATTTTAATTTATTTTTTTTCAAAAATTCTATAGAGTAATGGTTGTAAGATATGAAGTCCCTGGTATATTCTAGCTAAAGCAAAGACTTGGACTTACCTTTTTCTAATGGCTTCAGTGCCACTTAAAACTGAAGCTACACTTGATGTGTCTAGAATCTCTACATGAACATTGGCTTTTGGATGTTTTTCAGTCAAAGCCGCAGCTGCTGTTAGCCCTCTCTCTTTATTCCTACAGGCTAAGCAAATTTGAATATCTGGATAGAAGGATAGAAGACGGTCTGCCAAGGTGAAGCCAAGACCTCTGAAAATATCAATATAGTGTCAGTCATCAGAAACAAAAAAAAAACTCTTAAATTTTCTATTTTTTAATAATTATAAAAGCAAAGGAAAAAAAAAAAGAAGACCAATTGTCAGAGATGTTTTCTAGCTTTACTCTTTCATACTATACATCTCAAATAACAAAGATCTTTAATCAAATTTACTGAAATATTAAGAGGTGCAGTGGTCGAGCAGTAAAGCGCTTGGCTTCCAAACTGGGAGTCCCAGGTTCAAGACTGAGATTTTTAATATCGGGACCCAGTTCTAATAGGTACCTGACATTAGTTGGGGAAAAGTTAAGGCAGCAGGTCAATGTGCTGTCACATGACACCCTTGTTAGCCATAAGCCACAGAAACAGATAATCTTTACATTATCTGCCCTCTGGATCGCAAGGTCTGAAAGGGGAAGTTTACTGAAATATTAATTCAAAATTAATCTCACTAAAAACAAACTAGGAATAAAATTGTAGTCAGAATACTCCTTAAGAAAGGAATATTTGAAATAGATGTTTTTTTTCTGAAATTAAAGTTTTAGACATTACCAATAGCTGATCCTAATATTTAAGAAAATCTTGAACATTAAAAAAATATAAATTAACATTTGATAAGAGCATTTTACTGCTGTCAACTACAAGTCATTTAATGGCACTAAGCAGAGATTATCCAATGAAATAATATGTGCGGGGAAAATTGCCTTTTTTTTTCAATTATTTTGGTTGTTGTTTTTTTTTTTTAAAGTCATAATAGAAAAATTCCAAGTTTTAATTTTTTTCCAAAGAAAAATGCTGTTCTTCCAAGGTTTTCCAGCATTATTTTTGGCTAAAATCAAATTCCATGCATTTTCAGGGTATTGTTATTGTGTAGATTACTAAGAATAAATTATAAGTCCTAGATTCCTCTAGACCAATGTTTTCATTTACTCTATCTACAATGGAACACTTAAAGAAAATTTTTGTGACACCTGCTTTATTATTTTTAGGTTCTGTGATTAATAATTTACACATTTTAAATGAAAATTAAAAATACATTTTTTGTTTAGCAATTATTTTCAAGTATAAAAATATGAAAAAAAAAAAAAAGATTTAATATCTGTGATGATTTTGTTTCTTTAAACAACACTCTTAATATGAGGAAGAGTATAGTTACATTGAATTCGGTATGGCGCTGAGACTCTATCAGCAGTTAAACATTATCACAAAGTTCCACTTCACAAACAGATTGTAGAAAATGGAAACAAAACAACTTAACCTTGGAATTATTTTAAGTCATGAAAAATGTCACTAGTGAGCTAATAGTTAAGGAGTCCATTAATTGAAAATTGTATGTTAACTTTAAAGTGTACTATTCAAACTAATCTTTCATATTGATCTATTTGATATTAATACAGTTAAAAATGCTGGGTATTGTTATCTTACAAGCACTACTTTAATCTAATAGTTACACATTGGGTACACTCCAACATTTAATTTTGTTTTCATTTTTTTTTTACAGAACCACAATGTAATCAAAATGTTAGCTCAATTTTGAGTGTATTCTTGATCTGCCAGCCTATGTTTCACCAAGTGGGAAGCAAGCAGCTACATAAGTTCAAAGTTCATTAAGGCCATACAGAACACTGTTCTGCTCAAAAGATTCTAGACAAATCTACCAGACTATTAGATCAATATTAGAACTAATATATATATAAAATTGCCATAATTTAGCAAATGTCTCTAGAAGTAGAATATAATCTACTAGAAAAGAATTACATGTTTTGATAAATAATATAAATAGAGATCTAAATCTAGAGCTAATCTAAATCTAGACCTTAAATTTTTTAAGTAGATCTATATCAATAACAGACTTGAATGATGAATGTTTGTGACAATTTGAAACTTTTAACTTACGCATTTGCTCCTGTTATCACAGCTACTTTAGATTTTTGTAAAATTGATGATTGAATTGATTCCATCTCATTAACAGAACTAGATTTTAAATCTGAAAAAGAAACAGTTTTTATGACATTTTCTTGAGTTTACTAAAGAAAAGAGGTTCCTCTAAATTTTTGTCTCTTACTATTTCCAAAATATCTTAATCAGAAAAATTAGAAATTTTCTAACAAGGAAAAAAAATAGGTCTTCATACATATATATACATTTTTCAACCATGGGATACACTTAGAAAATTCATTCAGCTTTCCAACGATACCAAATTTATTATGATCAAACAGTCAACGACCGTTAAAAACTTAGCACACTTTTTTCATGTATTAAAGTTTCACTAAGGTCAAGATGACTTTTTATCAATAAAGGCTGTTTTTTTTACATTAGTAAAATAAAATTAGTGTACACTAAAACATGTAAATGAGATGAAAGGCTCAGAGAAGAACAAGCAGGT
This sequence comes from Biomphalaria glabrata, assembly GCF_947242115.1. Classification (NCBI taxonomy): domain Eukaryota; kingdom Metazoa; phylum Mollusca; class Gastropoda; family Planorbidae; genus Biomphalaria; species Biomphalaria glabrata. The sequence continues at coordinate 29,636,592 of NC_074711.1, read as the reverse complement.
TTCCGAAGAGGCAGATCATGTACAGAGCACATTTTCGTTCTACGAAATATCATCTATAGAACAAAGTCTTGAGTACCAACAACGGCTAATGATCAGTTTCGTGGACTTCAAAAAAACATTTGATAGTGTTAACCAAGAATCACTATGGAAAATAGTTAGAGAATACTGCATCCCAGAAAAATTCGTCCAGATCCTATGACACATTTACAGCCAGTCTAGTTGCTGCATTAAAACAGAAGAGGGAACAACAGTTTTTACCATCGTGACAGATGTGAGACAGGGGTGCATCTTATCTCCCTTCCTTTTCCTCCTAGCCATCAACTACATAATGAGAAGAGCAATGAACCAGACTGCCTTTGGTATTCCATGCATCATTGCGCATAGACATCCCTTAACGTGGTAGATAACTTGACATATCTGGGAAGCATAGTGTCAGGGAGAGGTATGGCAAGAATGAATGTTAGTTTGATATTTTGGTATGATTGTTATATCCCCTTGTTATGAATGCGAAGTGTTGCACGTGTTGTGAACTGAGTGATTAAGTCTTCGTTGAATGTGCGAGAGTATGTGTTAAGTCAGTAAGGTCTTGCTCCCGGTCCAGGAAGGTTGGACGTTTACTTCCTGGACTGGTATTTATGCATTTATATATTTATAAGTTGATGGACTGGTGTTGTGTTTATTAATATTTACTTGAGCAATATTGGATATTAAAATATTGATATATTCTTGGAGATTTGGAGTTGGAGTTGTGTAGGCTATCTAGTGGTAACTGTTCTTATTTGAGTAATTAAACAAGTATTGTTAAGTGTTATTGAGGATTCAAATGACGCACTGCTTTTAAGGGAGGTTGATATGTGATCAGGGATAGTCGTGCTTTTGGAAGCCTCCAAGCAAGAGTGTGGTGAAATAAATCGCTCCGCCTCTCTACAAAAATTAGTGTCTACCAAGCAGTGGTTCTCTCAACCCCTCTTTGTGGATCTGAGACATGAGTATTTTATAGAAAGCAACTTTAGAACACTTCTTGAACACTTTTACCAAAGATTTTGCACACAATCATGGACATACGGTGCACTACAAACAGCGATATTCTTGCGAAATGGTATGAACGTCTTATGGTCTAACAGTTTGCGCTGGGCAGGGCACTTTTTTTTAGTGAGCTGAAAGGTGGACGGCACAACAGAGATGCCCCACAATAATGCTTCTTTGGAATACTAACGCAATGTTTTTAAGTCTCTAAGGAAAAAATGTGCTATTTTACTTTGTAACAAGGTGCACGTTTTACCCTATAACGTAGAGATTTTGCATCACTTGATGCTTCCAACTAAACCCATAATGAATATACTAATTGCAACATTAAATGTCAGAACATAATCATTTTAGAAGTTAAGACTGCAAAGACTTTCTTCCAAGCCAATAATAGCCCAATAGTTTTACACAAAAGATGCATTGTAAAACGACACAACGTGAGTTGTGGTTTGTCTAGACTGCAGGAGGAGGACTTTTCGTAATTACAAAAATATTCCCAAAATGACTTTGTTGGGTATACATCCTTCCTTAACAAATTATTCAACCGAGCGAGGCTTGGTCACCTGATACTAGATTATTATATGTCTAGATGCTATTAATTCTAACTTATTCTAAGACTAAAGACTAAGACTCTAAGTTAGTCTAAGTAAATAAATAATTAAATATAGATCTAGACCTAGATCTATCTATTATTCTATATATATATATTCTATTATATATACAGTAAGATTTTTATATCTGAACACTGACTTTCAGGAACTAGGTCAAATTTTTATTTTATTTTTTTATTTGGTGAAGGTTTAACTTACAAAAAAACTGAAAGCAGATTCTTATTCTTCAACTAATGGACAATAATTAATAATTTGTCCGAATTAAATGAAAACACACACAGCCTCATATATAACAAATATAGGTTAGGGGTACAAATATAAGTAGTCATCCTTATTCTCCTTTAACTAAAGAAGATTTTGATACTTCATTTTCTTTTCTATGTTGAACCAATGATTGTAAAATAATGCGCTGTCAAAGTCAAACTTTCAAATTTGGGCTATAGTATAGAGTATAGGCAGTATAGCCTATGGCCACTATGGGGCTATACTAGTCTATACTATATACTACTAGTACTATAAATAGGGATAGGTGTCCGAATAGCATAAACTACTCTATACTCTATAATCTTAAATCTATATTAATCAATAATATTATAATTATATATTATATTGTTATAAACCTGGTGGTGGCACAGATGGGGGTAGTGGTGTGTGTGTAGTCAGCCGACGCAAATCGCCCCAGGCCAGCGCTAGATGAGCGGTCAACCGTGACGAGTTACGACTGTCAGCCGAGTCGAGTGTCAACAGGACAGTTCGGGAAGGATCGCCGACGTGAACAGAGCTCAGGAGCGTCACGAGAGTTGTAGTCATCTGACCACCCAGAAACGTCGAGCGGCGTTCTGTCCGGTTCGAGAAGGCCAGCAGGGACCCTATATAAAGAGCGAAGGTATCAGAGACCAGGAGTCACAACTTCCCGATCTACAGTTCGTTACAACGGCTCAGTACAAGTCCAAGACGAGACAGAGAGACCAGTGCAAGAGTTGATACGGCGGAGAGATATTTGTACAGTCTTGTGTTACGTGCTGCCAATTGTACAGTATTGGCTGTTATTTATTGACATTAAACTATTACGTTATTTTCAAGCCCAGAGTTGTCAAGTTCTTTAAGTTGGTGGTGACGTTTGGTGCAATTTGCAGAGAGCCTGAATAGTGAGATTCGTAACAACTGGTGTCAGAAGTGGGATCTGCAATGGCTACTACGAAAACGCTAGACCAACTCCTTGTGAAGGAACTGAGGCAAGAACTCCATAATCGAGATCTGAAGACGAGCGGAAACAAAGAAACCTTACAAGCACGCCTTCGGGAAGAACTGGTGAACGAAAAAGAAGATCCGGACACGTATCTTTTTGAAGTTGAACCGGACTTGCTAGAACAGATGGCAGCTATGCAGGGACAGATGGCAGCTATGCAGGGACAGATCGCCAGTAGCAAACAGGAGCAGATGGCAGCGGTTCGTGAGGAGCTAAGAAACACCAATTACAAGATAGACGCCATGGACTCTGGAATCAAAACGGAGTTATTGGCAATGAACCAACGCATACATGCTGTGGAGGAGAGAATCACCAACATTGACGAGCAGATGAATCAGAGGGTCGACGCAGTAGAGAAGGCCATCGACGAAATGAAGATACAAGTCCAACGCAAGCACACAAATGTACCAGAAGCAGATATGACGTCATTTGTACCTGAAGTCTCCGGGAAAATGAAGCACCCCGTATTTGATGGTTCCGTGTCCTGGTCAGTATACAAGAAACAATTTGACGCAGCAGCCAAAGTTAACAAATGGAACAGTGAGGAGGAGAAAGCAACAGCCCTTGTGTTATCCCTAAGAGGAAAAGCCTCCGAATTGCTACAGTCTCTACCGAACCAGCAAGACTTCGCCGCCCTTGTCCAGGCTATGGAACTCCGATACGGGGATGAACATCTGCAAGAAGTATATCGTGTGCAACTAAAGACCAGACAACAGCGCCCCGATGAAACACTACAGGAGCTAGAGACAGACATCGAACGCCTCACACATCTGGCCTACCCAACAGCCGCACAAGATTTTCTGGAGGTCATTATCACAGACGCCTTCATTGATGCGCTTCGAGACCCCGAGTTAAAGAAAGCCACCAGAGTTAGTGGTAGACGTAAGGCCAGTGAAGCCCTCGTATACGCTCTCTCATATGAAGCCGCCAAAGACGCATCAGGGAGCACTCATCAAGGCCGAAAGCTGGAAGTCAAAGAGGAAGAATTTGAACAACTTGTGAGAAGGGTGACAGAGGCACTAGACGAACGACGAACAAACCAGATACCAGAAAATCAACCTAGGGCTCCTGTACGATGCTGGAATTGTGGTGAACTCGGTCATATACAAAGAAGCTGCACTAGAAGATTTGCACAAACTGGAACCCATTACAGATCAGAAAGGTATGCACGACCAAATTCTCGGGGCTACCAGGGAAACTAGCACGCGCCGGCTTCAAGGGGCAGAACCCGGCGACACAGAGAATGAGAGCCCCTACAACCATCATCCCGGTCGCCGTGCTAGGACAGAGTAAGAGTCTGAAAATCATCGGAAAAATTGGATGTCAAAATTATCACTTCCTCCTAGATACTGGTGCCTCACGATCAGTCATCCGGACGGATAAAGTGGACAGTAGCAAGAAAACGCCAGTTAGAGCCTACTCGTTGAAAACAGCCAGTGGAGAACTGATGCCCATAAAAGGCCTGATCGACATAACAGTCGAGATCGGGAATCAGTCATTCGAACACGAATTCCTGATTGCTGACGTCACAGATGACTGCATAATAGGGCTCGACTTTATGCTGAAATATGGCTTTTCCTTAAATATCGGCGGAGGCACTTTACAATGTGGAGACCTCGAAGTACCCTTGCTTGGCGACGAGAATGAAGAAGATGGCCGAGTCAGAAGGATTGAGTTGGTGGAAAATACAACCTTGCCTGCGAAGTCTGAAATGATCATTTGGGGGAAAATTGAGGACGGCTATCCCACGACAGGAACAGCGCTGGTAGAAAGCTTGGACACCAACCACAACGGAATAGCAGTAGGAAAGGCACTAGTCACGATTGGGAAAGACCTAATGGTACCCGTAAGAATTATGAACCTCGGTACAGTAGAGAAACACTTTCGGAAAGGTAGCACCATCGCTGGTTGCCATGCTCTTGAGATGATAAGAAACTGTAGCAGTGAAAACCCGGTCGAAAGACTCGAGTCCAGTGAACCGCAGGTTACTAAATTTCTGACAGAAGTCAAAACGATATTGTCGAAAGAACAGTACACCAAAGCAGAACAATTCCTCAGAGAGTTTTCTGACATATTGCCATCTGATGAAATGGACTTTGGGCGGACAAATCTAATCCAGCATCGAATAGACACAGGAAGCACTAGGCCTATACGACAGCAACCACGTCGCCTGCCGCTAGCAAAACACCAAGAAGCTATGGACATCATAGAACGGATGAGGCAGCAAGGGGTTGTTGAACCATCCAACAGTCCATGGTGTTCACCCATCGTCTTGGTAAAGAAGAAAGATGGATCCACGAGATTTTGTGTCGACTATAGATTATTAAATGACGCCACACACAAGGACAGCTACCCGCTTCCTAGGATTGACGACACATTGGACACACTTGCTGGGTCACAGATCTTTTCCACCCTTGACCTGAAGAGCGGTTACTGGCAAGTAGGACTACACCCCGAGGACAGAGATAAAACGGCCTTCTCTGCTGGTAATGGTCTCTGGCAATTTACCGTGATGCCTTTTGGACTCTGCAACGCCCCAGCCACCTTTGAAAGACTAATGGAGCATGTGTTAAGAGGACTCAACTGGACCACGTGTCTTGTCTACTTAGATGACATTATCGTCATAGGCAGAACCTTCGAGGAACATATCGCAAACCTGAAGGAAGTATTCGAACGAATCAGAAACGCTGGCATGAAATTGAATCCAAAGAAGTGCTCCTTGTTCAGAAGGAGCGTCAAGTACCTTGGGCATATCGTGTCGAAGGAAGGAGTCAGCACAGACCCTGATAAAGTTGAAGCCGTAAATGAATGGCCGATCCCCGCTAATATCCAGGAGTTAAGAAGCTTTCTTGGACTCTGCACGTACTACAGACGTTTCGTACCAAACTTCTCTAGCCTCTGTAGCGCCCTTCATCAATTGACAGAACCGAAGCGGCCGTTTATTTGGACAACGGAATGCCAGGAGGCCTTTGAGCGACTTAAAAAGGCTCTTGTTTCATCACCCATTCTGGCCTACCCGATACCAGGCGAGACGTTCATACTTGACACCGATGCGAGCAATACTGGAATAGGCGCTGTCTTATCCCAAAAGATAGATGGAACTGAGAGAGTCATAGCTTACTTTAGTCGGAGATTGTCCAAAGCCGAGAGAAACTACTGTGTCACAAGACGTGAGCTACTGGCAGTCGTGGATGCCATACAACATTTCCACAAATACTTATATGGGCAAAAATTCATCCTTAGGACAGATCACGCTGCTCTTCAATGGCTGTTGTCATTTAAAAATCCTGAAGGACAAGTCGCCAGGTGGATTGAACGTTTGCAAACCTATGACTTCGAGACACAGCACCGAAAAGGCCAAACTCACAAGAATGCTGACGCGCTGTCTCGACGGCCTTGCAGAATGGAATGTAAACACTGCAGCAAGGTTGAAGAAAAGGGTGGTATCATTGATTGCCAACGTCTTGGAGTACAAGCTTGTGGATCATGGTCCGACGAAAGAATCCGAGAAGACCAGTTAAAAGATGAAGATCTGGCTCCCATTCTGCTTATGAAGGAAGACGGACAAAGACCGGAATGGCATCACCTTTCTGATAAAGGAGCTGCTACCAAGGCATATTGGGCACAAGGGGACTCACTGACAATTGACAACAGAGTTCTCAAGAGGGTCTGGGAGACCGCAGATGGAGAAAGCAATCGCTTGCAGCTGTTGCTGCCTAAAGTAAGAGTTGCCGAGGTGTTGCAAGAAATCCATAATAATTCTAGTGGGTCACATTTAGGTGTCAACAAGACCTTTGAAAAAGTGCGCCAGCGGTTTTACTGGTTCGGCTACCGGGATGATGTAGAAGAATGGTGCCGAAGGTGCGACACGTGTGCAGCAGCGAAGGGCCCGCACAGGAGAACGAGGGGACGTATGCAGCAATACAACGTCGGTAATCCATTCGAAAGAATAGCGATCGATGTAGCCGATAGTAGTTTATTTATTTCAGACATTACATGAATTCGGACATTCGCTGTTTTTTGTGGTCATTAAATAATTATTTTAATATGTATTATAAAACAAGCGCGCTGTATAATGTGCTTGTACATTTTCCAATGATTCTGACCCAATTTCCTTCCATTTAGCTGTCTTTTTATGTAAGAAAATCGAATTTCAAATATTTGTTAGTCAGGTTTTTTTTTTTCCTATGTTACCCGGATGACTTTACCTCTTCCTAGAGTTAAGACTATATATTTTGGCTGGCTAAGTCTATACTAATGAGCCCGGCAATATTTATTCTGTTTTTGGAGCTAATTTATTTGATTCATAAGCCAAGTTTTCTAATTCCATACCAAAAAAAATTTAATACGGTGTCCGAATTAAATTACGATTTTCTTACAAAAATTTATTTCGGACAGCCAGTTTTGGACATCAATAAAAATGATCTTATATTATAATTGTTCGTTTGTTGTTGTTTTTTTTTTAAAATAGAGAATAAATGGGCAAATGTTTGGAGTGAGCTTGGTACATTGAATGAAGTTAAATGCTTAGATCTAGACCTACTAGATAGATCTAGATTTATATAGAGAGAATATAGAGGATTCAGTTAGGCAAGAATGGCTATCGTAACCTGTAGGGGCCTACTATACTACAAAAGATCATCTGTATTAGAAATTTATTAAATTAATAAACACAAAAAAAACACAAACTTTCAACACACATCTAATCATGCAAACCCCAAACATTCAACACACATAAAATAAACAAACATAAAATAAGTCTAAAAGTCGGTGCAGAAATCACTATTCCAGTGACCTAATTTTGGAAGAATAAGTGTGTTCATATTTTTATTTTTTGTGTTCGTATTTATGCATAGTTTGAAAACATCGTAATGATTTCATGTGAGGGGTTATGCCTGGCCTGGGGATCTTAAAATTTAGTTAATGTTAATATAGAATTAAAATCTGAGTTTATTGATGCCTAAATATAGAGACTGTCTGAAATAAATTATGGTGTCCGGAATCAAATAATGTGGGTCAAATGTGTCCGAATTAAATGAAAACACACGGCCTCTTTGACCTTAAATATAATAACAAATTTCTTAACTTATTTGGGCAGCCGATTCTCTCTAGTACAGCAAACAGTTAAGAAAACTAGTGTCAGCTTTTCACGAAAATATGCAGGGCACCGTTCAGTTTGAAAGTTCTTCCTCCAGGCCATTCTCCATTAAGAGCGGTGTAAAACAAGGATGTGTACTGGCCCCTACACTATTTGGCATCTTCTTCTCAGTCGTACTATCCAGTGCTTTTAAATCCCTGGAAGACGGAATATACATCCATAGCAGATCAGATGGAAGGCTCTTTAACCTGGCACGTCTTAAAGCCAAACCGAAAAGGCGTCGTATCTTGATAAGGGAGCTGCTGTTTGCCGATGATGCGGCACTCGTATCTCACTCACAAGGAGGCCTACAGAAGCTAGTGAACGCCTTAGCAGCTGCTTGTCAAGAGTTTAGCCTTACTATAAGTCTCTCCAAGACCGAAATCCTGGCACAAGACGTCGCAGAAATACCTATAATACAAATTGGGAACCACACCCTTTCAGTGGTGCAGGAATTTACCTACTTGGGTTCAACAATTGTCAGTAACCTAGACTTAGACATCGAGCTGACAAAAAGGATAGGAAAAGCTACCACAGCATTGGCAAAACTCTCCAAGCGCGTCTGGGAAAATGGTAAATTGACCACAGCGACCAAAATCCTAGTCTACAACGCCTGTGTTGTGAGCACTCTCCTTTATGGCAGTCAAAGCTGGTCAACATACATGTACCAAGAGCTCAGTTTGAATAGTTTCCACTTGCGCTGCCTGAGACGCATAATGGGCATCTCTTGGAGGGACCATGTCTCCAATTAGGAAGTTTTAAGATTGGCCAATATGAACAGCATGTATGCTCTCCTGACACAAAGAAGATTACGCTGGCTCGGACATGTCACCCGCATGCCAGATGGTAGAATCCCGAAAGATATCTTATATGCTGAGCTTGTGGAAGGAGTCAGACCCAAGGGCTGCCCAAGACTAACATATAGAGATGTCTGCAAGCGAGACATGAGAGCCTCAGGCATCAGCGAAAGTATGTGGGAAAACATAGCCAAAGACCGAAGTGCATGGAGACAGACCGCGCGTGCTGGGACAACCCTTGCTGAGAACAAAAGAATTGAAGCGGCTTTAATCAAGAGGGATAAAAAGAAAGCTGCCCTGTCTGCTAGCCCTAAATCAGAGGCATACACATGTACGAATTGTGGCAAAGTCTGCCGTTCTAGAATTGGCTTGATTAGCCACACCAGATTCTGCCCCGTCTCAAGATTAAGCCAAAACCAGTGACTCATTTGGGCGCATCCATTGCCTTTCGAGACAAAAGGAGCCATATATATATAATAACAAATATAGGTTAGGGGAACAAATATAAGTAGTCATCCTTATTCTCCTTAAACTAAAGAAGATTTTGATACATCATTTTCTTTTCTATGTCAAACCATTGTCAAATAATGCGCTGTCAAAGTCAAACTTTCAAATTTGGGCCTATATACTATATAGTTATATAGATCTAGCCTTATAGTTATAGTAACTTATAGGTGTCCGAATAGCATAAACTACTCTAGAATCTATATACTAGATCTATATAGAGTAGTTTATGCTATTCGGACACCTATAGGCCCAAATTTGAAAGTTTGACTTTGAAAGCGCATTATTTGACAATGGTTTGACATAGAAAAGAAAATGACGTATCAAAATCTTCTATAGTGAAAGGAGAATAAGGATGACTACTTATATTTGTTCCCCAAACGTATATTTGTTATTTTATTTAAGGTCAAAGAGGCGGTGTGTTTTCATTTAATTCGGACACATTTGACCCACATTATTTGATTCCGGACACTATAATTTATTTCAGACAGTCTCTATATTTAGGCATCAATAAACTCAGATTTTAATTCTATATTAACATTAAATTTTAAGATCCCCAGGCATAGCCCCTCACATGAAATCATTAGGATGTTTTCAAACTATGCATAAATACGAACACAAAAAATAAAAATATGAACACACTTATTCTACCAAAATTAGGTCACTGGAATAGTGATTTCTGCACCGACTTTTAGACTTATTTTATGTTTATTTTATGTGTGTTGAATGTTTGGGGTTTGCATGATTAGATGTGTGTTGAATGTCTGTGTTTTTTTTTGTTTATTAATTTAATAAATTTCTAATACAGATGATCTTTTGTAGTATAGTAGGCCCCTACAGGTTACGATAGCCATTCTTGCCTAACTGAATCCTCTATATTCTCTCTATATAAATCTAGATCTATCTAGTAGGTCTAGATCTAAGCATTTAACTTCATTCAATGTACCAAGCTCACTCCAAACATTTGCCCATTTATTCTCTATTTAAAAAAACAACAACAAACGAACAATTATAATATAAGATCATTTTTATTGATGTCCAAAACTGGCTGTCCGAAATAAATTTTGGTAAGAAAATCGTAATTTAATTCGGACACTGTATTAATTTTTTTTGGTATGGAATTAGAAAACTTGGCTTATGAATCAAATAAATTAGCTCCAAAAACAGAATAAATATTGCCGGGCTCATTCGTATAGACTTAGCCAATCAAAAAATATAGTCTTAAATCTAGGAAGAGGTAAAGTCATCCGGGTAACATAGGAAAAAACAACAACCTGACTAACAAATATTTGAAATTCGATTTTCTTACATAAAAAGACAGCTAAATGGAAGGAAATTGGGTTAGAATCATTGGAAAATGGACGAGCACATGATGATGATTATACAGCGCGCTTGTTTTATAATACATATTAAAATAATTATTTAATGACCACAAAAAACAGCGAATGTCCGAATTCATGTAATGTCCGAAATAAATAAACTACTAAAAAAAAACTACTATGTACCAATAATCAAAATCAAGTATATCACAGTATTTGAAATTTCAACAAAATTTGGTAGATCTAGATCTAGTGACAATCTAGTCTCTAAATCTACATGATTACCAACTTTTGTCTATGAGTTAATCTGGACTCCCTAGCCCTGGAATTTAATCTTTAGAGATAAATCTAGATTATAAAGGTTTTTTTTTTTACTCTATCACCATTGTCAGATATCCAAATGATCTTTATGAATGTTGCTGATAGATCTAGACTAGAACAAGATTTATTATTTAATATGTACCCAGACTAATCAAGATAATCTAAGCATTAGTTTCAAGCTTGATACAGGTCAGTGCTATACGATCATGTGATATGTGTTTTTCATGTTTTGTTTTGTACCACCAGCAGTTCTCTGTTTCTACGGAAGTGAATTTTTCCCCTGGACCAAAGAGTCATCGTCTAGTCTAGCACTAGAGACTTAGTCACCTACACTAGTCTCAAAAAACTAATCTGCTGGTCTCTTAATCTTTATTTAGACCTCTATTGGCTATAAAAGTATAAATAGACTAGGTGACTAGATTAATTAATAGATCTATATAAAATTATAATATATTGTTACTATCTAGAATCTAGAGTTAGAAAGTCTAAGAAAGACTACAGTCTATTCTATATATCTATAGTCTATTATAATACTTATAGGTAACACTGACACACTGACTATATATACTAATATAGTATATTTCCCTGTGCCTGTACTGAGTAATTACTCACTGAGTAAGTTAAAAACTAAAGTAAGACTTTAAGTTTTAACTAAGATGTGACTCAAGTGACTGTTGAATGACGGTGTCGTAATTTTAATTATAATAATAATAATACTATTATTATTAATATTATTATTTATAATTATAAAAAAAATTAATTTATTGTGAGTAATAGATCTAGAGCTACTATCTAGAAGTGATACACTGATAGATCATAGATCATAGATTTAATCTAGATCTATAATATATATTAAATATATACAGTAAAGTGCGAAGTTCGAAAGTATTAAGCCTGCTGGCAGCAATTTTCAAGTTTGGATTTTTATAGCACCGTAATGGTCTGACCTATGAAAAAACTGATGGTATCTCTGAATTCGCCATCCTTTTTTTCTATTAAATAGATTGGATTTAATGTATCACTAGGCTTAGTTAAAATTAAATATGAGGTCAAAGAGGTGTAGGGTAGGTAGCGCTAAGCGTACTTTACCACGATCTGATTTTTCCCCAGTTAGTAAGCTCGAATGGGTTGATGGAAGGTTCGAACAGATCAAAGAAAATATATCTAAAAACATGTTTTAATATTTAATTTTCACTAAAAAGTCATTTTCTTTTTACTCCAGCGCAAGAACACCATCCATTGCACCATTTCCCACCCTCCAAAACTTCAAATAGTCTCTTTAAGCTGATGAGCCATCAGACTTAAAAATAGCCTTAAGCTCATTACCCATTTCCTTCACTACTGGGTAGTAAAAAAGAATGATTCCACACCTCCTGAGTTTGACTTCACCATGAACTTAGCCTTTACAAGGAAAAGGAAATAGTATGTGTCGGAAGTGAAGAAAAAAGGTGCATGCGCAGTAGCAATATCTATATAGTAGTAACTTAGTAAACATTCAAATAAATAAGTTTTAGCAAGAAAAAGTGAACTGTTCGAACCTTTCGACAAATCGGGGCTGATCAAACTTCGCACTTTACTCTATATTATATATAGTTAATCTAGATGTAGATTTTTAATATTTATATATTATTATTTAATAAAATTGATATGTATAGAGTAGACTCAACTGGTGAACTAGATTGACTATACCAACTCTCTAATATCTAAATTAGAATCTATTACTAAGTATTAGATAGATTTAGATTCAAAGATTGATATTATTATGAATTCTATCATTTCTATGTCTATGTGACTTCTAATATAGAAATATTAGATCTAGTCTTATACTATAGTATAGATCTTCGACTTATACTCATACTAGTCATACTGATACTGGGTAAAGTGTGTAAGTTATACTGGTTTTAAGACCAACTTAATTTAAGTTTATATAGACTAGGATTTAATAAGAAGAGACTTTTAAGAGGCTGTTCTCAAGACTCAACTCTACTCAGTCTATTGAAGTTTACACTCCTTCTGACTCTAATAATCTAGATTTAGATCTAAACACTCTAGACTGAGTACCCTAGTTTATATACGGGCGTCCTACTTTTCGTTAGTTAGTTAGGCAACTACTAGACTCTAGTCTAGTACTCTACTAGTAACTAGTCTACTACTTCTACACTAGATTTAACTAGTTCTAGATTAGATCTAGAATCTATCTAGACTGACTATATAAAATATAATTATATAGATATATATATAGAATAAATTCTCTGTTAACTGTATTTATAGACTTTATAGTCTTTAATACAATACTTTAAATAGATGATTAATTTAGTAGTCTATGTCAGGTTTAGGAATTATTTGTGTTGTTCAATAGCTGTACACAATAAAGGTCCCAAGGTTAAACCTGATAAGAACATCATTCACACACAGTCATACAGTAACCAACTATGTGGATGGTTTAAATAACAAAAACAAAAATGAATTTAATTGTGTGATACTGATGTATGTATATTTACAATGAGAATGATGAATAAATAATATATATATAACATATATAGATAGATATTATTCACATAAGCACCTTGCTACTGCTACCACTTGTCACCATGATTTCGTACTCAACCATATGCTGACCCACTGACGTCACAATATTGCCAAAATCGGCAATAATAAAGTTAGACCTCAGCTGATACCAACTGATGTGTAACGGCCCTGACACTCAACGCCGTTGACGATCGCCCATCTGACAATGACACTCAAGACTGTACAATATATTTCTGAGACAACAAGCGACGCCCACACTGGCAAAGAATCAAGCTCAGTTTATACAACTCCAACAATGGCACCCTATAAATGAAATAACATAAAATTCAACCTCTATTCCGAAACTAGAAAGAGCGATAACCTTATATAACATACAATAAGAGATATCACAACGAAGTAACTCACCCTAAAACAGGTGTCCAAAAATCCTAATGAATAATATATATAAGTCCAAGAAACTAGTACAGACTAATAATCTTTTACGGACTAACACATCGTCCGTTTCAACCAAATTCAGAGGGTGAACTGCCTCAGGACAACGATTGACCAATAAATGTCACCAGACTTTGTGACGTAGCAAAAACAATTCAAAACAAAAATACAAGGCACTCTTGCCCCGTACAAGTAATACGAGTAGAGGAAAAAAAAAAATAGAGTTGGGACAAAGCAAAAGATACTTGTCTAAACTACGCGACGATCTATACTATACTCTTACTCTTAGATGTCTTAGTAACTCTTCTCTCTCTCATCTCATCTGTCCCTTGACTTTCATTGTAGGGATGCTATGACAGTTCGCTGTCAGGTTCTTCTTCTGGCTCTTCTATGGGTATGATTGAAAACCAACAACTTCTATAAATTATGACCTCTACAGATTTACAAACTTGACAAACTTTATTACTATTAAATAAATAATCTCTAAACGTTTTCCAAAAAAAAAACAACACTTCACCTACTTCAGCTCAAGAAGCACAATTATTTCTATTACCTGACAACAACAAAAAATCAATTAAAAAATTTAACCAATTAGTTAATTAACTATTGATAATAAATTACTTTGTTTGGTATTCCAAACATGGGAAAGAAATAATTCTTGACTGAAGTGGTGGTATAAGCTGAATTAATCCACTTTATATAGGGCTGCCGTCTAAGGCTTAGTGAACATAAACTATGAAATAGAAACAATAGATAACTATACAATCTTCCATGCTAATAGACTCTTTGCTGGAAGAGTGGTTACTGCGTTGGCTTGAGAAGCCTGAGAAGGCTTTAGCCCATATGTTCGAATTAAGGTAGTGCCTTTTTAAAAAAAAAATACATTTAAAAAGGGATCATCCAGATACCCCGTTCTTTCTCCCTCTTTCAAACTGGTCCAGACAAGTGATAGGATCATAGCGTATTGAGAATGTGAAAAGCATGAAATTTGCTCTAAACAAAAACAATAGTGTAAAAATATTTTTAATAGCACAGATTTATTATTATTAGTCTAGATCTATTACAAATTTAATTATCTGACTGATCCCAGCTAATTGATACACATTAATTAAGCTTTGTTTTTTAAAAACATATATATATTTTTTGTTTGTATTTTTTATTACTATCTTATTAACCTGTCCTGATCTAAGAACAAAGGTACCTACAATGTCTAGAGAAGGCTCTACTTGCCAGAATATGGCAAAAGGAATGTTGATGTTTACTGGTTTATGTTATTTGGTAAGTAACATGATAATTTATTTTAATCAAATCCCTAATTTTAAATA
The DNA here is from genome assembly GCF_947242115.1 of Biomphalaria glabrata. NCBI lineage: Eukaryota > Metazoa > Mollusca > Gastropoda > Planorbidae > Biomphalaria > Biomphalaria glabrata. The sequence continues at coordinate 29,621,342 of NC_074711.1, read as the reverse complement.
ACCTTGGTTGGGAGGGGGGGGGTTTGAATATTTAGCTAGAAATGGTATGTTATTCCAGTACCCTCATCTTCATTGATGACTGACCTCTTCCATGTTTGCTTGGTTCTGCCCACTTTCCTCTTTCCTTGCGGATTCCAATCAAGTGCCTGCCTTGCAACATTAGTAGCTGGTTTTCGCAGGGTGTGTTCTATCCAGCTCCACTTTTGCTTTGTGATGCCTTGGGCTATGGGCTTTTGTCTAGTTCTCTCCCACAAATTGACAGTAGTTATCTTTTCTGACCACCAAATTCCTAATATCCGGTGTAGGCATCTGTTAACAAAGGTCTGGAGCTTTTCCATATTTGTTTTAGGGTTAGAGAGAGAGTTAAATAATGTTTTTGGGTTACAATTATGATCATGTTCACAGTTCTAATAATACTCTTGAAACAGTTGAAAGCTATCCAAAAACAGCCATCCATGTATACACCGATGGATCAGCCTTCAAAGCCACCATCAATGCTGGTCTTGGGTCTTTCCCAAAAATAAACACTTTGAAATAAGTGCACCCTGTGGTGACTACTGCTCAAACTTCCAAGCCGAAATTGAGGCAATTACCATAGCTTTGCAGGCAGTCAAAAACAAATTATATGAAGGGATACAACTACCATCAGATATTGTCTATACAGACTCCCAATCCACTCTTCAAGCACTTAACAGCAGCGCCTCAAAAAGCCCAAGAGAGTTGACAACACTAATAGTGAAAATACACCAGATGATGACAAAATTAGACATCAACATTACATTACAGTGGATCCCTGGACAGATTGGCGTCATGGGAAATGAAAGGGCAGATAAGCTTTCAAAGGCAGGATCATCTATGGAACAACCAGATAGACCGGTTAACTTCCTCACCCTAAGGTCAATGTTAATCAACCACCACAAAGAGGAGTGGCTTAACCAATGGGCAACAGGAAACACTGGCACAGCCATGTACAAAGAAATGAACATGCCTAACAAACTGGACAGTATTAACTTCCTCCCCCGCTACACTCTTCCAACTAAGGACAGGACACACACCTCTGTTAAATTACCATCTCAATAAAATAAATCCCACAAAACTCCCCCTTTGTAGACACTGTGCCCACCCTTATGAAACTGTAAACCATATCCTTTTTGAATGCCCCTTCCTAATCCACCTTAGGCAGACCCTACTACCACTCCAGCCCAACATAACCAACACCCTGTATGGCAGTGCTGAACAACTGAAGAAAACTGCACACTTTTTTCCTTGGCATAGTCTGCAAAAGAGCGCTGACAGCTCAGCAGCAAAAAGAAGAAGAAGAACAAGTTCTATTAATTCCTCATTGTTCAACTGAAAACTTTTTGTTAATTTGCAATAGAAGTGTTTTTTATTACAAAGCTTAAATATTAATTCACTCTGTCAGTCTGTCTATTTAAAGTAAAAAAAAAGTTCCCCTTTCAGACCTTGTAATCTATTGTGCAGATGATTAAAGGTCATCTGTTTCTGTGGCCCACAGTTAACGAGGATGTCATGTGGCCAGCACAATTACCAACCTCCTTTACTTTTCCCTAACTAATGTCAGGTACCCATTACAGCTGGCTGGACTTAGAGGCATGCAAAGATATCCTAATTAAAATAAAATTTCCAGTCTTCACCAGGATTCAAACCTGGGACCCCCAGTTCAGAAGCCTAGCACTTTACCACTCAACCACTGCGCCTTCTGTCTACCTATGTGGTTTCTTTTACTTTTTTTTCACCCACTTCTCATTCTTGGATTTAGCTGAAATTTAGCAGTAAATCATTGTCAATGACAACATGTGAATCAATAAATTTTTTTTTTACCAATTTTAATCAATTACTGGTAATTAAATTATATTGGTTTATATAGAAAACTAGGAGATAAATTTTGCAATATTGAAAGATATAGTAACAATGAAACGGTGGTCTCCCTTCACTCAATACAAGCTTGTTTTTTTGTTTTTTTTTAATTATTTTTATATTTTGCTTGTTGCTAAATATATAAATGATATTAATAGTTATTTTTTTTTTTAGTAAATTTAACAAACAAAAATCCATTTCTTAGATTTCTGCTGGCGGCCTGACGTATATTGGCATCTGGGTTTTCAGCACATATGACCATTTTGATGAGATAGCGGATGCTTCACTTACTCTTCTTCCAGCAAGCATCATTTTAGGCATCAGTGTCTTTATGTGTGTTATTGGAATACTGGCTTGTATTGCTGCTTTTAAGAACAATAAGATCTTACTTTCTGTGGTTAGTATCAGGAAATGCTAATACCTAATAATAAATTGATAATTATGAATATGTCACTGCAGTGTTTTGTATTATATACATAACTGCACATTGTTAAATATAGTAATATGAGCTGTTTAAAAAAAAAAAGGAAATTGAACTAAAACAAAAATAATTTGTATTTTCAGTTTTTTTGCTTGATATTGATTGTGTTTGTTGGAGAAATACTGGCAGCTACCTTGGGCTATGTCTATAGAAAGAAAGTATGTTATTCATTTTTATCTGTATAAATGTTTATAAATACAAATATAAATTTGACCAACATATTTTTTCTGTACACAATTTTATTTTGATCTGAAAGCTTTAAGGAATAGTTGGTTACATTTGTCATAATCAATGCAAGTTTATTAAAAAAAAATAGTATAAAAAATCTTTAGATATTAATTTGTTTATGCTATGTTTCATCTATTAGAGGAATTCTAAATTACAGACTTATCTTCACAACCTTAAAACCATTGAACCATGTCTGTTATGTTACTGTATTCTCTTATGTTCTGAGTCAATAACATTGCTCAGGAACCTCTTGAGCCTGTTTTTGTTTTTAAATCAGCTGGCTACATGATGAAACAAATACTATTGCTTTGAAAAAAAAACTTAATTAAATAGAGAACAATACTTTTTGATAATGTTCTTATGAAGTATTACTTTTCTAATATTACAGTTTGTATTAAATTTTAATTAGGAGACAATGTCTAAAATGTTAATTAATTACTAAATATCTATTTAAAGTCAGGAAAAGTGGTCCATGTTTCAACTGTAAATTATGTTTAGGAAGCCAAAATTCTATGAATTTTTTAAAAAGAAAACTCCTTTCTTATATTATATTATACTTGATATTTTTTTATTTTGTGTTTGATCTAAAATGAACTATTTGTTTGTTTAGGTTGAGAGTGTCTTGGAAGATGACCTTCTGGATGCAGTCAACAATTATAATGTGACTGTGTATAGAGAACAAATAGATTATATGCAGCATGAGGTTAGTTTTAATAAAACACTTTAAAAAAAAAAAAAGATCTGAATTTTGGATGTATGAATCGTTTTGGTGCTACAAAATTTTATTTGGATAACATTAACATTGAAAAATGGCCCTAAAATGAATGACTTATGTTTTTGTGTGTCTGTTGTTTAGGGTTATGTTTTTGTTGTTTAGGATCTAAAGATTTAAAACAAATTATTCCATTCTATTAACCAATGCTTTTTCTGAATCATTATTGTATCTCCTTAGAAGACTTTGATCTGTCAATATCTTGCACACAATTTTCCATGAAAACATTTGGTATTGACTTTGCTGATCTTGTTTAATGGATAGTGCCTTTCTTGAAAATCTGCTTGCACAAAAGTCAAAATTCCTTGTGGAGAGTTTTATAAGATCTAAAACAAGGTTTCCACCACAGCAGTAGTAATCCTTTTACAAAGCTTTTATCAACTCACTCTGTCTGGTAAAAGTTTGTAGAAGTTATTTCTCCCACACTCAATCTCAGATTAAGCTGAAATTTTGCACATTTATTTCTTTTACATGACAACACAAGAATCAATTTTAAAAATTAATTGAGTTGAATTAGTCCCCTTGAGGAATCTGGAGCCATGAGCGAACATTTTTTTTTATGCATTTAAAAAATGATCTTGTAAACATTCACCAAGATACCCCCTTCTTCCCTCTCCCTTTCACAACTGGTCCAGTCAAGTGATAGGATAGTCAAGTGATAGGATCATAGTGCATTGAGAAAGCTAAATAGTATACAAAATCAATCGGTAAAAATATTTCAATCACACAGATTTATATGTCTAGCTCAATAATACATATAAATATAGTTACATGACTGATCCAAACTAATTGATACAATTACACTTAATATTAGCTTTGTTTTTTTTAAATTATTTGTTGTTTTTCTTGTTCATTAATGCTATAAGCAATCAACCTGAAGTTCAACTTCCTCATTCTCATTTTTATGTTGGAGCATTCAGATAACTAGACCAATATATGAGATGAACTGCGCAGTGGTTTCCAAATCAGGGAACTCTCCATATAGTTTTCTTTCTATTGGGGTGTTTTGGAGCCAGTGTCTTGTTCGGGCCTCTTGGTAAAGAATGCAGTTTTGAAGGACATGGTCAGCATTCTCTGGTGACACTCCAGATGGACAGATTTCACTGGTTCCAATTTTGAGCTTCTGGAACATATGTTGCATCATTCTGTTGTGTCCGGTTCTGAATTGAAAGATTAGAGGTTGATCTTGTCGGAATAGCTTATAATAGGTGTCATCTTTCTTGTGATTGGGATGAGAGCTTGTCCATTTCTCATTTATTTTATTCACTATTAGTTTCTTCATTTCTTCTGGATAACCTGAAGTTAAGTAGCATTGTTTCAGTCATTGTTATGCTACAGTATAGTATGAGCATTAGCTTCATTCACTGCATGTTTAGTAAAGACAACTTGATTGTTAGCTTTTGTAGACAGCCAACACAACACATGTGGCTACAGAGGTCACTTGACTTTCATGGGTCCAACTTTTGCGGAAGGGTTATGTCACAGGTTTTCAAATATAACCTTGAAACTCTATAATTAGTATATTTACTAGACTTATAAATTTTGTTTTTAAAATAATGTTTCTATATGAAAACAAGGTTAAAAAGACAGTTTGTGTGGAAACACAAACTCAAAATCGGCCCCTGAAGTGGTCCACCCTGGCAGGAAAAAGGCAGGTTTCAATATTTTCAGAAGAATATCAGTATTAAATTCTATCAGAAGTGGTCCACCCAGGTAGGCAAAAAGGCAGGATTTCAATATTTTCAGAAAGAATATCATAATGAAATTCTATCAAAGGCAAATGACAGAGAAGAATGGAGAAAGAAGGTTGACAGATCCTGTTTGGTGCCCCAAAGTCCAGCAGACCAAGGGATAGGTGAAAGTGAATTTGAAGTTGGTCAGTTAGATGTGAACCTTGCCTAACTCTTGTCGTATAATGAGTATCTAATTGACCTAATTGTTTTGTAAAGGGTCAATCTCTTATTTAAAGCCTCAAGAAAAAAACATTTCTGTAAAAAAAAAATTAAAAAAAAATTCTTTTAGTTATGTGTGTGTGGAGTAGTCTACTACAGTTCACGCAATAATATGAAAAAACTACTTATTAATTGTTGTTTTAAATTATATCCTACTTATTTGCATAGTAAATAGATCTTTTCTCTTGAAAAAAAAAGTTAAATTTTTTTTTGTAAATGTAGTATTTAGTATGACAGAACTTACATAACTTAGCAATACAATTGTAAAAAAAAAATATTTTTTGATCAAAATTCTAAAACCTTTTGCATAAATGTCTTAAAAAATGACAAATAGTCATCTCCCTTACTAAAAAAAAAATAAAAAAAATGTTTGCAAATACAATTTTAAAAACTAAAAAGAGTTCACTTTTCAGAAGATCACTATTAACTATTTCAATTTTTAAAAAAAAATAGTTTGAGTGCTGTGGAGTGCGTAATGCTTCTGATTGGGAAGCATCTACATTTTGGAAAATCAACCATACCAATACTGTTCCTACCTCCTGCTGTAAACTATTGCATGGTAACTTGACTTGCAATCCAACTTTGGGATCAGATACAATTTTTAACCAGGTAAAAAACTATTAGAGTAGAATCAAAATATTTACCTTTGTATTAGTTTGTAGTTTCAAAAGTTTTGATAATAATTCAGTAAAAAAAAAAATATTTAAAATACCCCATATTAAAAAAACAACAACATATTAACAGAAAGGAAAAAAAAATCCATTTGAAGTTAAAACATTTGATAATTTTTTTTCTTTATTAAGTTTAATTTAATGACTTCTATTAAGATAGAATACAATTTTTTGTATGGTTAACTACTAATGTAGGATGGGATAGGAAGTTACCTTCAGTTTTTTGTTTTAAATTAATGCCAGTTACTATCAGTTCAAGAAGAGAAACTGTTTTAGAGTTACTTTTCTTTGCTTGGGAGTTTCGACATGAGTTTTTAAAATTTGAAATGGTTATTGTGTTAAAATTATGAATGTCAAAACCATGTTTACTTTAAATTTGATTTTTATTTTATAATGTGATTCATTCCTAAGAAAATTGTTTTTAATTGACTAAGATTTTTAAAAATATGCACAACTAGAACTTCTGTTAAGTTCTGTTGTCAGGGTTTTCAGATAACAATTATTTACATCGATAGTTCATGTTTAAATTATCTTAGTTTTATTTTTTAAATTATATCAAAATAACTCTATCATCTAACCCAATAAAATGTTTTGTTGAACAGGGTTGTCTAACTGAATTGAACAGTGAGTTTAATAACAACTTGGTTTATATTGCCACCACTGCCGTGTTTCTTGCCGTTATACAAGTAAGCTTTCAACAACAACAATAAAACTTATTTCATAAGAAATGCTATGTTCTAGTTTAGTATGATTTAATAGACACAAATGTTTGTATTAAATCTATTTCTTTCTTCTATTTTGCTTTGATATAATTTTTATTTATACTTTGGATGGTAAAAGGGGGGGGGGGGGAGTTTGTTTAAGAAAATACAATTTATTTCATCAAAACAAATTGGTATTTCTCTCTTCAAGTTTTTAGCCCTGATCAGTGCTTGCATTTTGGTGTGCAGAACAAGGGATGAACAAGAATACCAAACACTGACTGAAGTTATTGGTGGTGGCCTCAGGGTTTAGTGAGATACCAGTGTGATGTACTTTTAAAACATTCTTCTTTGTCCATGGTCTTGTGTTACTGTAATGTAATGTCATTGGTCTTCTGTCACTATCCTGTAATTTGTTTGTCATGTAAGCACTATAAAATTGTTTTTTACTTAACATAAATGAGGATGTCACAGAAATTAAGGGAATGGTAATAAATGAAATTAAAATCTTTTTCAATTTTTCCAACATTTTTTTTTTACATCATTTTTAGATAAACATTTTAAAAATATAAATATAGAGTTGTTTTTTTTAAATGATTATACAAACATTTTATACAGAAAAATTTGTGATGTTTTTTTTTTTTTTTTTTTTTCAATATTAAAAGTCTTAGTGACAAATATTTTGCTTTAAAATTGTTCTTTCTGCTTTAGGTTGTTATTTTGTTTTATTGAAAGGTTGAAATGTATGTATATATATATATACGACAGATGAAGTGTTACAATTTTTAATTTAAAGATTATATGTTTGCAAATAATAATACATATTAATACATATGCATTATATAAATTAGTAACTAGTTTAATATTGAAATAAAATAAATTGTAGTATTCGATACTGTTTTTTTATCACTTTGGCTCTTATCATTACATTTTTTTTTAACTAAATGAATAATCAGATTAATGCTTTCTTTTCAAGCAAGTGTTGCTCTTTAAATTAGCAAAGGAAAGGCTATACACAAAAGTAAAACACAAATATTCTTTCTTAAATGTCTGTAATCTTTATTGTGTATAGTTATAAACTGTAATGATTATTATGTATAGTTATAAACACTGATTGCAACTCATCCAGCAATTTTTATCAGTTAATAAAATATATTTTCTCCCCAATTAAAAAAAAAAAGGTTTATAAATTTCTTACATAAATTTGTTTGTGCTGAAAGTAGGATGTGTCCTAGTCGTATACAACTGTTCATTGTACTCTATTTTTCTCCACATTTGTTACAATGATATTTTGAAGTTTTGTGTTTTAAAATTACACATACAATTGTTTTTTTAATTCTTTTGGAATCATGCAGAGTTTTCTTTCTTTGACATTAAAATCAGTAGAATAGAAGAAAAAAGTTTGTAATTTTGTACAATTCTTGTCATATTACTAATTTATTCTGATGATATTAACATAATGTATTCATGTTATGTTTGATGTTTGAAATGCAATTGTTCAGCAAGAAATTTTATAATTTGAGAACAGGATCCTTATTGTGCTTTGTCTGACAGACATTTCATTGAGATTAATACAAATGTTTTTTTAGTTTGGAAAACATTTAGAACTGAAATCAGTTTTGGTCACTTTGTTCTATTCACTTTTTTTTTTTATTGTACTACTTTGTCTGTACATTTATTTAGTTGCAATATATGTGAATTCTAATTATTACTTGTTTTGTTCTAGTGTTGAAATATTTGAATGCATTGTCTCACTGTCTAGCACATAGGGATTGAAAAAACATATGAAATCCTTTACTTGGATTTGGGAATAAATTGTATCAGTATATATATATATATATCACTGACTGACACAATTCATATATATATATATATATATATATGGATTTCTATGCATATTTTTTGCATCTACATTTATGGAAATACTGTGTACATATTGAGTAGCTATTAATGTTAAGAATTGTATTTAGAGTAAATTTACTAAATTTTGTTCTGTAAGAAATGTTCCATTCACTGATCTATTGATGGAACAGTTTTTAAAAGTTTCACTTCATAGAATAGTCATCTCACAGTACCCCAAACTGAACATTATACACCTTTTCAAATTAGTAATGAGCAAGGCTAACAAATACTCCTGTGATTAGTTGTTAAGGGTAGCTTTAAGTGGACAATTCAATTATGATTGTTGCTGGTTATAGGACAATGTAAAAAAAAGTAAAAGTAAAGTTCCCCTTTCAGACCTTGTAGTCTATAGGGCAGATGATGTAAAGGTCATCTATTTCGTGGCCTACAGTTAATAAGGGTGTCATGTGGCCAGCACAACGACCAACCCCCTTTACTTTTCCCAAACTAATGTCAGGTACCTATTAGAGCTGGGTGTACTCAGAGGTGCCCGAAGATCCCGAAATTAAAAATTCTAGTCTTCACCAAGATTCGAACCCCAGTTCAAAAGCCAAGTGCTTTACCACTCAGCCACCACGCCTCCTATAGGACAACGTACTAACTACAATTTTTTTTTTAAATATCTTTCTGAATACATTTTCAACCTTATCTCAGTGAAATCAGATCACAGGATGTTCATTCCAGGGAGTTAATTCTCCATCCTTTATCTTGTAATAGATTTTAATAATAGGAAATGGTAAATTCACTGTAGACTGTTTTACTTCTGGCTTGTGTTAGGCAGATTTGCACTGTTTGGTGTGGCCTTGCTCTTTTTTTGGAGCTTAGGGCATTAACATGTTTAGAAGCATTTTTAGAAGCATATCTTTGACTTTAAAGTTATATGCTAATTTATAAGTCTAAGTTTTAGATGATGTGTTAGACATAGTCATAAGTCTAAGTCATAGATGATGTGTTTGACATACATAAGTCTAAGTGAAGGGCAGAGTACTTAAGTTGTGAGCTGTTGTTTTGTTTGTGTAAGTTACCAAAAAGCTTATAAGAAAAAAATTGTAAGTGAACATTGAATTTTGTCTTTCTGGCGTAATAGCATTGATGAAGCAATTCATTTGTTTCTGTTACATTTATTTAAAAAAATAGCAAGGGATGTTTATATGACAAGTTCGACATTGTGTGATTTTTGTTAGAGGTCATAATGTGTAAACATTGATACGGTTTAATAAATTGTGTTCTGCTGTGTAAAGACTTTGGAATTACACTGAGAATAGTTCAGTGACAAATATTGACTAATGAACATAACTTTTAATAATTAATGTGAGAGTTTAAAAAATTTTTGTGACAAAATTGCATCATTTCAAACCTAATTGCAATTACTGACGATTAGGATGAATAGGGCATAAAAACAAAACATTGAGCATATAGAGGTCAGTATGTTGACTCTATCTAGCTACATTAACAAGTATTTCATAGTTTTCTAGCAAATAATTGTTTCCTTTTTAGTGATGGTGATTTTTTTTTACTATTGTGTTGGAATTGTATTGCACACTTATGAATTGAACAAGCACTTCCCTGGTAAAAGCACAGAAACTTGTTGTTTTTTTCTCAATTTTACTAAAAAGGAAGTTTAGTTGATACTTTAGGGTTGAATATATTTATTTTTTAATGAAACAAAAGGTACTTTAATGACATTCAGAAATAAAGTTTTTGATTTTGTTAGACCATTTATTTCTCCTTGTAATATTACTTTGTGTCTGTCACTTGACAGTGAGTCAATAAAGTGTTACTAGACTTGAATCAAGTTATTTTGTTGTAACAAATCATGTTTTCAACAGACAGTTAATCTTGAAAACAAAATATTCCCAGACACTTCGTCAGTGAGACATGGTATTCTCAGACACTTCATCAGTGAGACATGGTATTCTCAGACACTTCATCAGTGAGACATGGTATTCTCAGACACTTCATCAGTGAGACATGGTATTCTCAGACACTTCATCAGTGAGACATGGTATTCTCAGACACTTCATCAGTGAGACATGGTATTCTCAGACACTTCATCAGTGAGACATGGTATTCTCAGACACTTCATTAGTGAGACATGGTATTCTCAGACACTTAATCCTTTAAAAAAATATTTTTAATGTTGTAAACTTGGTTAGAGAGCTGCTTATGACTGAAATGTTGACAGTCACCTCTAGCTAGTAATGTCCCTGAAGAAAATGTTGAGTCAGTCACGCCTAGTACTGTCTATAAAGAAAATGTTGAGTCAATCACCTCTAGTACTGTCTATAAAGAAAATGTTGAGTCAATCACCTCTAGTACTGTCTATAAAGAAAATGTTGAGTCAGTCACCCCTAGTACTGTCTATAAAGAAAATGTTGAGTCAATCACCTCTAGTACTGTCTATAAAGAAAACGTTGAGTCAGTCACCCCTAGTACTGTCTATAAAGAAAACGTTGAGTCAGTCACCCCTAGTACTGTCTATAAATCCAGTCTTGCATATTAATCAGTGACTTTAACTATGCTAATCGTTGGTTTTCCTGGCTGATTCATGCAACCCATTCCATAATCTGATGGCAATAGAGAAAAAAAAACATATACATATGTCTATGATCAATACTTCCTCTAGTAACTAGTTTTTCTTCTCTATTGTCATCAGATTATGGAATGGGTTGCATGAATCAGCCAGGTAAACCCACGATTAGCATAGTTAAAATCACTGATTAATATGCTTTGGTATATAATAGTATTGGCAATCTCCGATATCCTCATTTCCTTACAATTAACATATTATAGATTACACTTACATTAATCTAATTTTAACCTATTTTTGTTACAATTATTGCAAACTCAAGATTAAAAAAAAAAAGCAGATGCCGCATTGAGGTGGTAAAGTCTAGCTTCCAAAGTTTTGACCTAGACAGTAAAGGTCTGCAGCAGAAGTGAACAGCATGTTAGACTTAACGTTATGTCACCTACTGACCTTTTGAACTAATGAATGGGATGGTTTTGTTTTTGATTAGCCCCACGTGCTGCTGACGTGTTATTTAAACCTATCTGAAGCAAAGTAAAACATTAAAATGGAAAAAAAAAATCATGGCACGCTGTCGGGGTTTTAAAGGGCAACTAGGAGATAAACATTGGTGCCATTTCAACCAAACTGACAGGCTGCTAGACTAAGTGGGCCAACAACATGTTGGGGTCCTCAGCGTTACAAATTAGAGTATACAACTCAATATAGTTTGTTCTTTTTTTTTTTGGGGGGGGGGGGGGAAAGGGGGGGTATTTTGAGTAAACGTCTCAACGCGTGATCAAAATGGCGATGTGCCCACATCAAACAGAAAAACCAGGCTGAGAAGGCAGGGTGTATTTTTGGTCGAAAACCTTACGCAATTAGATATAGACGTCTATGTAGATATAAATTGATTTGTGAACAATTAATTAATTTGCAAATTATAAATACGTTTTTTTAACCAAGCAGTCATTATAGTTTGATTTGTACTGTGCTGAGCGGCCCCGCATTTAAAACGAGGTAAACTATTTCTTTCTAAACAAAACAAAAGTGTGTGTGCATTTCTAGTAAACCATCATTCTGAACTTCCTCTACTCTGTCAATCAAGAAGAGTAAGGTGGAAGTCGAGGTTGGTTTGGCTTTACGCCACTACGTCCGGTTCCGGTCTGTTTCATCATTAGACTTGTACCAAGCATGTTTTTCTTCCAAACATTTCTATACGGTATTTTATGCTTCTCACATGAAAATGGGATCTACGTATTTTTTGTATTATTATTTTACCGACAGAGTTTTAAGTAAATATTAAATAGCACTTAAAGATTAATTTTGGGATCTTTGGGCGATTCTGAGTCCACCCAGCTCTAATGGGTACCTGACATTGGTTGGGAAAAAAGTAAAGGCAGTTGGTCGTTGTGCTGTCCACATGACACCCTCGTTGACCGTAGGCCACAAAAACAGATGACCTTTTCATCATTTGCCTATAGGTCACTAGGTCTGAAAGAGGAACTTTACTTTACTTAAAAATTGTGAACTTTTCACTTCTTGTTGCTTGAAATAAGTCAACTTAACCTGATAAGTACTACTTATCGTCATCTTTAAAAGAAAACAGTAATTGCATTAAATATGAATTGGTAGCTAAAGGAAGTGTAAAGAATTTTTATATAGAAACAAAATTCCAATAAATAAACATATTTTAGCGTTTTACGATTCCTAATCGGCTAATAGCTTGCATTCTTTTCATAGGTTCAAAATAATAAATTGAAAACTGGGTGGATGGGTATTTCGAAAACAACTCGATTTTCCTAGAAATTGGGCAGTTTAAGAAAAAAAAAAGAAACAAAAAAACTACCCGATTGGTTACACGGTGAAAACTCTGGTTTGACCATTTTTCAAATGATATAATCATCTTAAAAATAAACTTGGCTAAGATCTTTTTTTAAATACGGCTTCAGCGGGAATTACCGCACACGTCTCAAATGTTTCTTTGTATTCAGTAAAGAGTTAACTTTTTCTCTCCTAACTGACGATACCAACGTTGATTTAACCCTTTAAATTAAATTAATTATTGATTTTTATAAACTTTAAATTGTGTTATATAAAAAGAGCATACATTCTTCTATAATTATATACCTAATCTAACATTTCTCGATTACATACAAAAAAGTAAGTTTAATCATTACAAAGTAGTGAAACACAAACGAGCAAAAATGAATAATTCCAACGAACGTAGAAAATAATTACGGAAAGAAAGAGTTAAATAGATGGCACTGAACATTTTGTGCACATGTAGACATGAAGGACTTATAACATCTATTTTGTCAGCGCTATTTTGTCGGGTAACTGGAAAGACTTCTTGCACTAATGAAGTATTACAACAACTAACTAGAATGAGAAATGAAAGACCACCATCAGCTTCATAAAGTAGAAACTGATACAATATATATATATATTCTTTGTTTTGAAATGGAGGTTTAGATCTAGTGATATGATTGTTGAAATATGATTTCAATCTAATGTGACTTATCCGAAGAAGTAAATAAACAATGCGGAAGAGCTGGGGGGTGAGATCATATATAACGGGCATGTCTTTCACTTCTATGTTAAAATGTATTAGAGGTTTATGGCAATGAAATCTTTTTTAAATACGAGGTGCAATTAGAGTTTGTTTGGAAAGATCTTTAGCATTGCTGACACTCTAAAAAGCATACAATTTGAATATCTGTGTTCTCATAGAATGATTCCATGTATATTTGTAAGAAAATAAAATAGCACCTTCACATATCAGTGTCAAGATAAAACAAGATTACAAAGACAGTTTGTGTGGAAACACAAACTCAAAATCGGCACCCGAAGTGATCCACCCAGGCAGGCTTCAATATTTTCAGAAAGAACATCCAAATGAAATTATATCATAGACAAATGAGAGATAAGAATGGAGAAAGAAGGTTGACAGATCTTGTGTAGTGCCCCAACGGTACAGCAGATCAAAGGATAGGTGCAAGTGAATGCAAAGTTAGACGTGAACCTGGCATAACTAGTTCCCCTTTCAGACCTTGTGGTCTATAGGGCAGATGAAGTAAAGTTAATCTGTTTTTGTGGTCTAACGAGGGTGTCATGTAGCCAGCACAACCACCAACCGCCTTTACTTTTCCCCAACTAATATCAGGTACCCATTGGAGCTGGGTGGACTCAGATGCGCCTAAGGATTCCGAAGTTGAAAATCCCAGTCTTCACCAGGATTCGAACCCGGGGACCCCGGTTCAGAAGCCAAGCGCTTTACCGCTCAGCTACCGCGCCTCTCCTGGCCTAACTGAAGTCTTATAATTGGTGTAATTGTTTTGAAAAGGTACAATTTCGCAATAAAGAAAAAGTCTACGAAAATGAAGTTTACAAGATTACTATTCGTTTTAATTTAGGTCTAACTTATAATGTATACTAATTAGCTTTTTCTCTTTAAAAAACTGCTTGCATAACTAATTTTAAAAATTAGATTTTTCGCTTTCAGAAAAAAAAGTAGCTGTTGCATCAGAACTTTGAATGGTCTAAAATATTGTGATGTCGGATTTTCAATATCTTTTCTAGTTTACGAGATCTAAACGGGACGGACGACAGACGGTCAGACGGACAGATATTTCGCACAAATAGCGTCTTTTCCCCTTTCGGGGGCCGCTAAAAAATGACTCCAAGACATTGTTTGACTCAGCATAGAAAGAAATGAATGAAAAAACAAAACACTAACTAAAACAGAACTGTCAAACATTTAAAATGAACTAAGAACACGTAATGAACACGAAGTAGATTTATAATTAGTCAAATTCATATAACCAAACGAATTATACAAATTATACAGATATATATTCTATACATATACATTAATGAAGAATGGAACATACGTTCACAAATATACATTACATATTTTAGTGTTAATATCAATACTTTTAATTTAAATATTTCAAGATAATTATATGTAACAAAAGACTACTTAGTTTGATTCAACTTTCTGCTACTGGCAAGGAAATGTAGCAGGCGTAATGGGAAGTACCTGACGTTGAGTTGTTTCACTACGTTAATGCACTCTTTCCTTTGTCGTCCTCTTTCCCTCCAAGTCTTGGCACCTGTGGTTGTAGACTGTTCTAGTTGTTTGAATATAGGACACTTCTACTGTGTTCTAAACACATCTGCCTAGTTTCATCATTTCATCCTGTCATCTCGTCTGCTTGTTCGTCAGTGTTCTTTCAATACAATGTTTCATAAGGAATACTTCTTGGAGAATGTATGACAACAAACTGCTTCGCGAGTGTGGCAGTTGAATTGACCACTCTGATTTTCTACGCCTGATTCTTTATTACAGAAGATTGTTTCGTTTATAACTTTTCAACAATAAAATAGTTGAAATTTAAGAGAACGGCAACTGTGTATTTCAGGATTTAAATCTTTATATTGGAAGAGTTCATCTGATTATAGAGCTTACGAACCATTAGGCCAGCGATTTTTAAAATGTACTCTCTAAGTCACTAACTTAATGTTGAACTATTTGCATAAATAGACAAATTGAAACTGATAGTCATTTAGATAAGATCTACTATTTAGCTATGTTTATCTTCTGCATGCGTTAAAACATGCTTCTAATAAGATCAATAAAGAGCTGAAATGAATGTTCTTTCGAGTTTATTCTTGGCCTAAAAACTAGAAAAAGACTTATTCACAAGACTTATGTGTAGGCCTATCTATATAAATGTCAATATCACAACACAGTTGCAAGTCTCTAACACAAACCTTACTATAAAATAAACCTTACTATAACACAAACCTTACTATAACACAAACCTTACTATAACATAAACCTTACTATAACACAAACCTTACTATAACACAAACCTTACTATAACACAAACCTTACTATAACACAAACCTTACTATAACACAAACCTTACTATAACATAAACCTTACTATAACACAAACCTTACTATAACATAAACCTTACTCTAACACAAACCTTACTATAACATAAACCTTACTATAACATAAACCTTACAATAACATAAACCTTACTATAACACAAACCTTACTTTAACATAAACCTTACTATAACACAAACCTTACTATAACATAAACCTTACTTTAACATAAACCTTACTATAACACAAACCTTACTATAACATAAACCTTACTCTAACACAAACCTTACTATAACATAAACCTTACTATAACACAAACCTTACTATAACATAAACCTTACTTTAACATAAACCTTACTTTAACATAAACCTTACTATAACATAAACCTTACTATAACATAAACCTTACTATAACACAAACCTTACTTTAACATAAACCTTACTATAACATAAACCTTACTTTAACATAAACCTTACTATAACACAAACCTTACTTTAACATAAACCTTACTATAACACAAACCTTACTATAACATAAACCTTACTTTAACATAAACCTTACTTTAACATAAACCTTACTATAACACAAACCTTACTATAACACAAACCTTACTATAACACAAACCTTAAAACAGAACTCATTGTTATAAAAATAACGATGGCAAATAAAAACAAATATCACCATAAAGAAATCACATAACAAAAGGCCTATTCAAACAAAACAAAGATACAACAAGGCCTAGAATAACTGAGATAATAATACGTTTATTACCACCTCTTATCTACATAACCAAAAAAAATGTCTCAAACATTCCACGTGTATCTGTAAGTTCTGTAGTTAGTACAGTTTTACTATCTATCAATGAGATTATGAAGTAAGTGTGAGGAAAGAAACAAAACAGTTTAATGTCCTCTTAAGACTTACGGCGAAATAATGACAATTTTATATTATAACATGGAACAAACCGAAACAAAAATCTTATATTGAATAATTAATAATAATAATAATTATAACTAGCCTAAAATTCCAGAATATTTTTTTCCTTTGCTTTAACATCAATATCTATATTATGGACCTAAAAACATTATATATAAAAAACTTTTTTGTTACAGCAATATCAAAAAAAAAAATTTACAAAATATACAATAAGGCCTTGAAAATTTATGTAGGCCATCATAAAATGTTTGGATATGTTTAATATATATTTCCTTGCGTGAGAGTCTAACACAATACCCAGTATTTGGACCTGTTGTACAATACAAAATGTTGCAAGGGGAACAAACTCTTTGACAAGACAGTATTTGGACCATGTTGCAGATAATGAAAGGTTTCAAGGAAAGCCAACTCTCTGACAAAACACATTGAGTTATCGGACCATGCTGTACATAACGAATGTTGTGCAAAACGGTGAATAAGGCAACTCTTGAGCAACGTGGCGCTCGGATGGGAACGGTCGTTTAAGGAGACGATTAGACCAATAGGATAGTCAAACAGAACCCTGTTTGCCGTTGGGGTGTCTAAGGACCGAGTTCATTGCACTGGGGGGGGGGGGAATAGAAGAAAGACCCCAAAAAAACGTCACCATCCACACACTGTTACACTGGGGGACATTTTTATGGCGGAGACCTACACGGCTGATGTGATACAGAGAAATTGGGGTGTTTTTATGGCGGAGACCTACACGGCTGATGTGATACAGAGAAATTGGGGTGTTTGTTCAGACACGTAGATGGAGCGAGCTTCTGTGGGCCTAGAGTTCCAAGAGTCTTAGACTTCACTCTTGAGACAACCAAGAAGACTAAGGCACCTTGTTAATGTTGGTCCAAAATCTTATTTGCGTTTGGGATTTATCATTATTTGTATGGGCTACTCAGATGCAATGTTTCAAGTTTACTTTGCAATGACATAACATTTTTACACCAGTCTTCCCCTTCTGCATATTAAAAACATTACTATTCGGTAGTTACACGATGTTTGTAATTGCTTTCATCATTTTAGGATAGTTTTTATTGTTTCACCCAATCCGAAATAAATTTTGTACAAAGCTGGCATTGCATTACTCTATCAATTGCAATAAATATTTATAGTTATTTTTGTTTGAAATCTGACTCATCTACATCGATTAACGCACACATACTGACAGAGCAAAACAAAACTATTTTGATAGGTATGATAAAAGTAACTAGTTGAAATGTTTGTTTTTGGACAATTTAGTTTAGAGCCAATAATGTCATTGCCTGTCAGATCTGTGGCACTCAAATCATTGATATCTAACATATTAGACTTATAAGGGACATTTATTCACATCTTGATCTACAAAAACAGTACCAGTTCAATGGCTTTAACCAAAAACAACAACAATAATAATAAAGCAAAGAATAAGATAAAGAATAGGCCCTAAGAATAGAAACAAGACTAAGAAAACGAATTCAATAATTCAATGAGATTATAATCCACCACAACACATTGTTCTAGTTTCACGATTTAGTTCTGCAAATGTTTCACTCTCTTTCAACAAAATAATCTTACACGAACATCCACTAGAACTAGAACCTATCTAGGTCCACTAGAACTAGCACTTAAGTATTTTTGTCTAGGCCCGCTAGATCCAGATCTAAGCAAAATATTCTTTGGTCTAGGTCCACTAGAACTAGCACTTAAGTATTTTTGTCTAGGCCCGCTAGATCCAGATCTAAGCAAAATATTCTTTGGTCTAGGTCTACTAGAGCTAGCACTTAAGTATTTTTGTCTAGGCCCGCTAGATCCAGATCTAAGCAAAATATTCTTTGGTCTAGGTCTACTAGAGCTAC
Source organism: Biomphalaria glabrata (assembly GCF_947242115.1). Classification (NCBI taxonomy): domain Eukaryota; kingdom Metazoa; phylum Mollusca; class Gastropoda; family Planorbidae; genus Biomphalaria; species Biomphalaria glabrata. Next base: position 29,602,538 of record NC_074711.1, on the reverse strand, counting down.
AATCGCTTCCTCCTATGCTGTTAAAGCAAAATTCTCTCTCTCACTGAAATTGTAATTAGCAACACAAAATATTTTGCAACTTTTCTCCTTTAGAATAGAAGTCTTTATGGTTTTGACCCTTGCACTCCCAAGTCATCACGGCACGTGACGCCACTATTTTTTCTTCTTCTTTCCATGGACGGATAATTCCATAAAGACCATTTAATGGCCCACTGGACATGGATAAATATGTAGTACTTTTATGTATATATGCTTTTTTTAGTTTATTCTTTTTTTTTGTGTGTGTGTACTGTATAGGCACATTAGCCTATGTAAGTCAAAGAGTGCATACACATTTTAAAATACGAAGAATAGTTGCAACCGCATACTATCTGATCGCTTCGACATAAACATTGGTAGTTGTCTCTGCACTTCTGTAGTTAGTATATCTATGTATCGTCTCGCGTGTGAAGTTTATTTTGTTGTAGCTGAGGGTTCATTGAATCAGATTCCAAAAAAAGAAAAAAAAATATATCTGATTTGATGTTACAGTTGAAAGAAATTTTTATCTTCATAATGATTGTCATTATTATGTAACTTAAACTGGTCAAAACATTAACGTGCAGTTATTGCGTTTAGAGTGTTGTACTTTCAAGCAAGACACTTCATGGACAAAAAACTCGATAGAAGAATGTGTGGAACCAATAGGATTGGTCAAGAAAATAAACTCGTCCAACAGACGTCAGTCAGTATCGTCTTCCAAGTCACTTATTTCCATGTCTGCGTCTTCATCGAGGATATCATCGATATCATCCATCCAAACAAAATCTTCATCAGCTTCGTACGTGTCAGAATCAAGTAAATGTTCACTAATGTCGTCATCCGTGTTTCCAAATGGCGACGACTTGTCGTCTGCGTCTCTCTTTGGTCGCTTCTTAGACTTCCGTTTCTTGTGTTTTCCAAGTCTCGCTTCACAGATGAACTGAAGTTTTTCCTCCCAACAGCTGTTGAACCGCCAATCAAAATGATCCACGTTCCATTTGAGAACGACACAAGACAAATATTCAGGACCAATAATGATGTGGCCTTGAATCTTTGGCGGGGACCATTTGGCCACTGGGCCTTTAGTCAATGACACGCTGTGGACATTAGTATTGTTAACAGCTGCTTGAGTAGACGACCATCTTAGCGAGTCTCCTTCTAAACTTGTACCACGATTGTCTTGGTGTCCTTGCAATGGATCAAAGGGAAACAAAGCTTTCTGGTCAGTGAAGATAAGTCCAGTGAACAGTTTGTATTCTTCTTCTGAAAAGGAAACAAATATAATAGTGAACTCTGAACTCAACTTTTGAAATCATAAAACAATTATCAGACTCAGGTAAATGTTAGTTAAAGGACCTTCCTTCAGGGAACAGTACCAAGGATAAAAAGAAGAGGCAGACAGAGAAATCGATCAACATAAAGAATGCAAAAGAGAGGAATGGAGAAGGCGGTCAACAGATCTTGTGTGGTTCCCCAACATTCCAACAGACTAAAGGGGTAGGTGAGGTGTGGATGAGGTAACAACTTGGAACTGCTGTTTGACGTCAAGAGAATCTTAGGAATGAAAAAAAGCTTCTTGTGATGAAACTGCGGTGAATGGAAGGGCATCCCTTGGTCTAAGAAAACAATGAGTACTTTCCTTTTATCTAGCCCCCCCCTCCCTTACTTTTACATTCACGTATGGCGGTGTTATTAATGTTCAATAAAGATCAATTGTAATGAATCAAACGATGGTTATCAGACAAAAATATATAACTACGATCTAGGAATTTTTTAGCCTTAGGCAAGTACATTTTTTTAAATACAAAAAACAAAATGCTGCTTTACAAAGTATCTTTCCACATTTTTAACTTAATAAAATAATGTTTGTCTTAATTTTTAATACTGTTTGTCAGTCTGTGCAAAAATCAAAGTGCATTTGAAAATCTGATTTCACCTACAACTATGTACGTTTAATGGATTACTCTTGATTTTCTATTTATTTTTAGGGCAACATAATTATCACCCTTTAATGAATCTCCATTAGTGAAGCATTGTACACGTAATAATTAAGAATTTTAAAAACATCTCGGTAAATTTGTTTCTTTTCAAGTGACAGTGTCAGTTAAATCATTTGGACTTTAGTGGAGTTTTTTTACGATCAGCTTATGATTGTCAAGGATCCTGAATTGAACTTCACAATTGTCAACTAAATCAAAAGAATTGGGCTAAAGCTTTAACACTATCCCAATGCATGGCAGTTAATCTTCGTATCAGATCTCCTTCATTAGTTAATAGACCATTTGTTGTTGTTTTCAACAAGTTGCAAGTCACTAAATGAAAGTCTGATATATCCTTCCTATTGAAAGTATTTAGTTCTATAAACAGGAGAGCTTAGAAACTTTCTGCATTGCTAAAAAGTCTATCTGTTAAATGACCTAGCTTAACAACACTGGCTTTCTTCTCTACACTGGAGACACCAACAAGCTGGCTATTTAGAGTTTTTCCGCCATGTATCTCCAATAGGACCTCGATGCTACGCATACAGACGCACATACATCCCCAACACAGGTTGACACACCTAGAAACAAGGCACATATACACATATGACAGACACACACACTTAAGACACCAACAAGTCGTGAGACACCTACAAGTTATGAGACACCTAAATAGCGCCGATGTCTCGTTTGATACTGTCCTGATACACATTTTTAATGTCCAACCATAAGGGCGATGGTATCTGATGGCAGTCACATACCAGACGTCAATACACACACACACACACACACACACACACACAAGTAGAGGGCATTTCAAAATAAATTAAGATTACAATCATCTGCCCTTTTGTAAAATAATGTGTCTCAGGACCTTTGAGTGCATCGTTCAATTTTGACTGATGTCACCAAGTTTGTGAGTTGATGTCTTGCCTCGAATGAGGTTTTCAATTTCATGTAACATGATTCATTAACAAAATTACAAGCTATTTGAATTAATTCTTCCACTTATAAATATTCGGACTTCATGATGTAGCTAAGAGGAAATGTAATCACAATCGGATTATTAAAATACATAAATGGACAATGCATATTCTGAGGTATCTACAGTGCATTTTCCTGCTATTAAAAAGTTTTATTTCAAAAACCTAATCTGCTATTCTTACTGACTTAGACCCTCCCGCGCCGTTCGGAACATTTGCCGTCAAGCTGTTTACACAAAAATCTGTCACTGGTAATTTCTGAAGCCTCTTCCCACCTGCCATGAGGACCTCCATGAATGTGTGGCGTCAAGTTGTACTAGGATATCATCGCAACTCTTCTTATGCGTAATTCATTTTGTCGGAGAACATGTCCCGCAAACCTCATGCGACGCTCTGTCACAATCTTACTAAGGTGTCAACTTTCAGTTCGGCATAGGATTTCCTTCATTTAGACCCGATCTCTATAAATGACTCCTAAGAGCTGTCTTAGCCATCTTTGTTGAGCCACATTTAGTGTTTTTCAATTTTGGCAGATGACTATTCACTGCACTTTATTAATGGAGCCCCGCCACTGATGAAATGTGTAACCTCTCTTGAATACGGTCTGGGATTCAAGTGACTGTAGTTTGCTTTAGATATTTATATCGAAAGTGGAAGTTTTATCGTTAAAATCATCTGTTGGGGGTTTTAAACTAAAAAATTTCAGGAGTTTTATTTTTCAATTCAAAACCCCATTTAGCTACGGTCATAGAATTTAGTAACTGTAGTTTGCTTTAGAATAATATTGAAGATAGAGGTTTTCCACCTCAAAACGCTCTGTAGGGGGATTTTAAACTCAAAACCATCTGGAGGGGTTTTAAACTTAAAAAAAAAAGCCATCAGTAGGAGAGGGATTTAAACTCAAAACCCCCAATTGGCTTGGCTACGCTCAAATAATTATAGTGTGTAATTTGCTTTTTTTTTATATTGAAGAAGTATTTTTTAGCATCAAACCCATCTGAAGGGGAGTTTAAACTCAAAACCTTTTTGACAACGCTCATAGCATTTTGAGTGTGTAATTTGCATTTTTCTTACATTGAAGATGAATTTTTTAGCTTCAAACCCCGCTTGCGGGGAGTTTAAACTCAAAACCCCTTTGACTACACTCACAACATTTTGAGTGTTTAATTTGCTTTGTTTTTAATATTAAAGAGGTATTTTTTACCTTCAAACCCCGCTGAATTGGTGTTTAAACTCAAAACTGAGTCAAAACCCATTTAGCTACACTCATAACATTTTGAGTGCGTAATTAGCTTTTTTTTATACCGCGTATTGAAGAGGTATTTTTTAGCTTTAAACCCTACTTAAAAGGAGGGAGGGGTAAACTCAAAACCTCTTTGGCTACGCTCATAGAATTTCGAGTGTGTAATTTGCTTTTTTTTATACTGCAGAGGGGGTTTATCGTAATTTTGGAGGGGGTTTTAAAATCCAAATCTTTCTTAACTGTGCTCTTGGAATTTGGGGATTGTCGTTTGCATTTTTTTGTTTTGTCTTATAGAAGATGCTGATTTAACTGCAATAACCCCTGGTAGGGGGTTTTAAACTCAAACCCCCGCTGGTAGGTTTTTTTTAACACGAACCCCCCTGGTAGGGGTTTTTAAACTCACCCCCCCCTGGTAGGGGGTTTTAAACTCAAAACCCCCTAGTAGTTTTAAACTGAAATCTCCCTTGGCTGTGCTGGGGCAAGTGATGGTTTAGTATTAAAATCTCACCTAAAATAAACTAAATCAAAGCAAAAAATCAGTCACTAGATTCTGATTCCCCCCCCCCTGCTGGGGGGGGGAGGATTTCATTTCGGGGGGGGGGGTTGAACCCCAAGAACCCCCCCTGGCTACGCCCATGATATATATATATATATATATATATATATATATATATATATATATATATATATAAACAAAACAAACAATTATTTAGTTGACTATTGGTAAGTAATTACTTTGTTTGGTATCTCAAACAAGGGAAAGAAATAGTACTTGATTGAAGTGGTGGTATAAGCTGAATTAATCCCCTTTATAGAATTTCGTCTGAGTATATTTTTTTTGTACTTTGCTTGTTATGTTACTATATTTTATTTGTGGATAATTTTTTTTATGTTTGCAGCATTATTACCTTAAAGAAACAACCGACAACTAAAACTTAGGGGTCGACTTAAGACATAATAGAACATTATTGAACAAGACTTGCCTTTGTTTTTAAAATTGGTCTTAAAATAGTTGGTGATGAAACGCTCTTGATTGGATCCATCAAGAGTGACTAAGTTGGCACCTTTCTCCCGGCAGTACTCCTTGGCACCTCCCCAGTGTGACCTGGATCTCTCTGCCATCACAAACAGGTAACAGTAGCGACTATAGCGTATGAAACCAGATGGGCAGTTCCCTCTTCTTGCAGCTGAAACATAAAGTTAGGTCTTGCTAGACTAGTCTAGAACATAAAGTTAGGTCTTGCTAGACTAAAGTATAGAACATAAAGTTAGGTCTTGCTAGACTAGTCTAGAACATAAAGTTAGGTCTTGCTAGACTAGTCTAGAACATAAAGTTAGGTCTTTCTAGACTCGTCTAGAACATAAAGTTATGTCTTGCTAGACTAAAGTATAGAACATAAAGTTAGGTCTTGCTAGACTAGTCTAGAACATAAAGTTAGGTCTTGCTAGACTAGTCTAGAACATAAAGTTAGGTCTTGCTAGACTAAAGTATAGAACATAAAGTTAGGTCTTGCTAGACTAGTCTAGAACATAAAGTTAGGTCTTGCTAGACTATAATCTAGAACATAAAGTTAGGTCTTTCTAGACTCGTCTAGAACATAAATTTATGTCTTGCTAGACTAGTCTAAAACATAAAATTTGGTCTTGCTAGACTAGTCTAAAACATAAAGTTAGGTCTTGCTAGACTAGTCTAAAACATAAAGTTAGGTCTTGCTAGACTAGTCTAAAACATAAAGTTAGGTCTTGCTAGACTAGTCTAGAACATAAAGTTAGGTCTTGCTAGACTAGTCTAAAACATAAAATTTGGTCTTGCTAGACTAGTCTAGAACATAAAGTTAGGTCTTGCTAGACTAGTCTAAAACATAAAATTTGGTCTTGCTAGACTAGTCTAGAACATAAAGTTAGGTCTTGCTAGACTAGTCTAGAACATAAAGTTAGGTCTTGCTAGACTAGTCTAAAACATAAAGTTAGGTCTTGCTAGACTAGTCTAGAACAATCTCGTGCTTCAAAGACAATGTGTAACGCAATGAATTAGCGCTTGTTTAATATTGAAGGTTCATTTTGATAATAAATACGTTCGTTTATAAAAAAGCGTCTGAATGTAAGGTGAGTCATGTGACTCATTAAAGCAGGCATGTCAAACTCATGAAGGTGTATGAGCCACATAAAACCTTACTATGACCTGAAGGGCCGTAGCCAAAAATCAGTTTGAAAAAAATTGGCTTCTAGTTTTATGTAAATTAGAAACAATACAATATAATACAATAATGAATGGAATACCTGTCCCTTAGTTAGTTAAATTTGTAGTACTATTTCATTTATTAAAAACTAGCCTGACATTACCCGCGGCCTGCGGGTCTAAGTTTGTGTTTACTAATGTAGTGGATTGGATTTAGATGTATGTTAAACTTAGCTAACGATCATTTCACGTTATTTCTCTTTCGCTACGAAAATAAAATTAGTTTTGCGAAAATGGGTTTACCCGAAGCCGATACATTCATATCTATTAAAAACGAAAAGAGCGATAGCTTTGTTAAATGATTGGGATTGGGATTATACAGTGAACAATTAAACGAAATAATTTTTAGTACGCGATTCATGAATGAATATAGATCTAAGGCCTATCTCAACCCGGCTTCGCAGCTTTCGTAAACGAATGCAGTCTATTAAAAATGCTTTAGAAAACCAAATTTGAATGTTTATTTGATCAAAATATGAAATGAATGGACTATAATTAGTAGTATAGTATAAAACTATCTGTGCTAAGAGAAGTTTTATCATCTTAGAGTTGAATTACTACATTAGTAAACACAAACTTAGACCCGCAGGCCGCGGGTAATGTCAGGCTTGTTTTAGGGCTACAATACATACACTAAGGTCTAAGTTGGTACCTAAGAAACATTCCTGCCAAGTTTTATCAAGATTGGTCAAGCGGTTTTGATGTCTATAAGTAACATACATACATACACCTCACATTCTACTTTATAGTATAGAAGAAGATAGACATATGTTACCTGCGACCCGCGGGTCTTTATTTGCGCATTACTGTCGATATAGTCACTGCGAGTGTTTTGTAAACAATTAAACGAAATAATAATGCAATAAGTAAAGCGAATGTGTCAATGTAAAAATAGTGTGAATGAAGCTATCAAATCAAAATAGCTAATAGGCTTAAATCCATTTTTTTTTCAAATTAAAACATTTGCTTGTAGGCCTACATATATTTGATTAAAATTTGAGATGAATGGACTAAATTTTGTATGTTCATGTGTATAAAGTATAAAGTAGATCTTGAGGTAGACATAGATCTAAATCTAGACTAATCTAGAGTTAAAAATTGGCTTTTATAGAGTTCATTCTGTGCTGCGCATGTGTGAACTTTTTTTCATGAATGAATATAGGCCTATCTCAACACGGCTACGCAGCTTTAGCGAACAGCGAACGAATGTATTAAAAATGCTTTAGAAAAACAAATATGAATGTTAATTTTATTAAAATATGAAATGAATGGACAATAATTAGTATGTTTATGTGTTAAAGCATAAAACTATCTTTGCGAAAAGAAGTTTTATCATCTTAGAGTTCAATAAGAGTTTTAGACCTAGGCCTAGGAATAGACTCAGTAGAGAGATGTGTTAATGTGTAACCATTGGTAATGTCTAATGAAATAATGTTCGTCAGGAAATCTGTAGTCACAGATATCAGGAACTAATTTATGTAAAAAATGCTTTTGAATAATCTAGTGGATTGGATTTAGATGTATGTTAAACTTAGCTAATAATCCTTTCACGTAATTTCTCTTTCGTTACGAAAATAAAATTAGTTTTGCGAAAATGGGTTTACCCGAGGTCGATACATTCTTATCTATTAAAAACGAAAAGAGCGATAGCTTTGTTAAATGAATGGGATTATAAAGTGAACAATTAAACGAAATAATTTTTAGTACGTGATTCATGAATGAATATAGATCTAGGCCTATCTCAACTCGGCTTCGTGGCTTTCGTAAATGTATGTAGCTTTAGAAAACCAAATTTGAATGTTTATTTGATCAAAATAAAAAGTGAATGAACTTTAATTAATATGTTTATGTGCTAAAGTATAAAACTATCTGTGCGAAGAGAAGTTTTATCATCTTAGTGTTGAATTAGAGTTTTAGATCTAGGGATGGGATTATAAAGTAACAATTAAACGAAATAATTTTTAGTACGCGAATGTAGCTTTAGAAAACCAAATTTGAATGTTTATTTGATCAAAATATGAAATGAATGGACTTTAATTAATATGTTTATGTGTTAAAGTATAAAACTATCCGTGCGAAGAGAAGTTTTATCATCTTAGAGTTGAATTAGAGTTTTAGATCTAGGGATGGGATTATAAAGTAAACAATTAAACGAATTAATATTTAGTACGCGATTCATTACGTTATTGTCTAATGAAAGAATGTTCGTCAGGAAATCTGTAGTCACAGATATAAGGAACTAATTTATGTAAAAAATGCTTTTGAAACACAAAATTGAAGGTTAATTTTAGTATATAATGAAATCAATGGATCTTCTTTTGTATTTTCATGTGTCAAATTAAAAAACTATCTGCGCAAAGTGTATTTCTTAAAATTAGATCTAGGTCTAAATCCTTTCTATCTTTTCTCATGTCAACATTGTAGACATGGCCTAGATCCATAAAATACTATAGCTGTAATAGAGTCGGACAACTTTATTTTTTTTTAGGGTCTTAAGTTTGTTTTAGGGCTACAATACATACACTACGGTCTAAGTTGGTACCCAAGGAACATTCCTGCCTAGTTTTATCAAGATTGGTCAAGCGGTTTTGATGTCTATAAGTAACATACATACATACATACACCACACATTCTACTTTATAATATAGATTACTATGATTACGCATTATTTTCTTTGTCCTCATGCTTGACATCTTTTCTGGGATACAAGTTTATTAATGTATGGTTGTTGCGCCTTCCGTTGCTAGACTAGCTAGCTTTAGCAAAGGTAAATTGTACTGCAATAATACCTACTATACTTTCTCAACAACGTCCTCGCTTGTTGTGGTGTTATGCATAGAACAGAGCTCAAGTAATTCCTCATGTATCTTAAAATTTCTGTCACAGGCCCTTATGAATATAGCCAACTGTGTTTACACCCGTTATATCAGTGGACTCATCGAGAGCCAATGAAAATAATTTAAAATCAGCTAATTTGTTCTTTAATAGTTAACTCAAGCTGGCCGACATTTATTTATTCTATCTGCCACAGTGTTCTTAGTTAATGTTATTTCTTAAATTCTTTTAATGTTTTCACCTTATCTGGATAAATTACTTCCTCAACTTTAACGACACACTCCTTAATAAAATACCCTTCACTAAATGATTTACTATGGCTTGCTATTGAGTTTCACCAAATGTAGCTGCCTTTCGCTGCAGACTCACTCTCGTTTTTCAGTTTAACAAATACTATTTGTTGATTTTTTAAATATTTTTCAATTCATGTACCTTGTCATCCATCATTTGTCAAGTGTAAGCATCAAACGCCTTGTTGTGATTACCGTAATGGCGTTTGACATTGTACTTTTTGGGCACTCTAATGCAGTAATTACATATTTGACAGTGAATACCGATGTGCAAAAAATAATTGAACGCCCATCTTTCTTGAAACGATCTAATTTCGTTCTTAATTTTTCTTTTAGTAGCAGTTGTTGCTGTAGGTACTGATTCTTTATCAGTATTTAAATCCATTATTCTGGGAAATGAAATTGTCAGTAAACTAGTGTAACATTGTCTTGTGACCGCAGACAGTACTGAATAGACTGAATATACAGGGGGCCTAGTAGTCACTAAAATAAAATAAAATTACAATATTAATCACTGATATTTTTTCTGTAATTCTAACTCTAACATAATGGCTTATTTATGATTTGATTAAAATAAATTCTCCAAAATTTTTGTTTCCGAACATCTAATCATTATAGGATGCTTAATAACTTCAATGAAGTTGATTGTTACGGTTTAGTTTTTTTTTTATAGTTTTGTTTTGTTTTTTTTGCAGTAAATATTTTACCTGAAAATTAGTGGTGACTGTTAAACGCTTAATAAGTTAACATTATTTTGATATTTCTAGAGGTGGCCAAGCGTGCCACTTGCAAAGTAGTGGCGCGCTGTGTTTGACATGCCTGCATTAAAGTTTACAATAATGACTTCGAAAATGTATATGTGTTGAATTACTGCCTGTAGTTTATGGGCCCCTTCAGCTCTTTCACTAGTTACTTGGTATGTACAGAAGCTTTACAACGAGTCGTGTGTAAATGTGTGTGAATATAACTTTCATAAAGAATCTCAAGCTATTGCCTTCATTGGAAACTATTTGGCTAAGAAATGAAACTTTAAAAAAAAAAGTTTATAGTAAAAAAAAAAAGACGAGATGAAAATACCAATGCTCAAGAATGTGAATCAATGTTTCTGATGAGACCCCAGACCTACATATATATTTTATTATATCTGTGGATGAGACCTAATCGAAGATGGCTAATCAACAAAAGTCCCTGAATAAATCTCTATTAATATTTCTTTAGTAAGGACTTCTCGTTAAGGAAATGTTCCTTAATTATTTTTGTTGTATAGTAAGTTATAAATTATTCAAATACAAACTTTAGTAAACTAACATCTTAATGATCTATTACAGAAGGTCCTTCAAAGAAGAAGACTGTGAGGCGCTCTTCGTGTCGTGCTCCTTAGTCGTACATAAGAATCTGATCCTGGCTGATACAGGCAACCCGTTTCATGCTCTGATGGTGTACACAATTTTTTTTCCTAGCATATGGAAATGTCCTTTTGTGTCTTTCCGAGTACTTTATTTAGTTATTTTTTATTACCTTTTTTTGTAGTTGTACATGAATGGTAACTGTGTATTCTATACTTAGGCAATGCTTTACTTTCCTTCAAGATGTGCATGACTCTATTGGCCTAGCTTTCGTGTTGCTAGCGATGATGAGTTGAACTGTCTTCCTACTAGTGGCGGCAAGAGAACACGAAATGGTGCAGACATTTGACGAATCAGGTGCAAGCACTTATGTGATCACAACTTGCAGTTGTTGTGCTCACTTCAGACAAGGGTCAGATACCCAAACACAGGATTTAACTGCTGCTAAGACAGAACTTAGTTATAACATGGACTTAAAGGACTCTCATATTTTAAAGCAGTCACATTTTGATGCACTTCATAAAAAGTCACTTTAAATAGAAGGACTTGATAGAATGCCAACTGACATCTAGACCTGACTGCACATAGTTCTAGATAGATAACTGACACATAAGCTACCAAACATTGTACGCAAGTCTAGACATACAGTCCCTTTCCCCTCTCCCTCCTATAAACACCTGAAGTGTGGTAACTGTTACATGTGTTATGCCGCACCTAGAACCAGATCTTATATACCTGGTCTCGTTCATCTAAAGGACAGTCTGTTGGTGTGTGTGTTTGTGTGTGTGCGGTGTGAGGGGGACATGATAGTGGCGGTGCCAAGAATGTACACAGACCTACACCCACACATTCACCCACACATTCACCCACACACGCACACATATATATTGATTGGTAGCTAATCCAATGTCTGTGTTTTAAATGCAGTGTAGATGGATCCGTAAAAAAACATCTAGACTTAACTCGTGAAGTCAATAAGACGACATTGGAAATGTTATAGGTGTAACTGAAAACTGAATCAACAAGACACGTACAATGTACTACATAATAAACTAATGCCTTTTTTTTAAAAAATTGTAATGTAAATACAAAATTAAGTATATATTTATTTTTATAATCTCTGCTTCTAATAGACATCCCCTAATATTCTAAACAGACAGTCAACATGCGCAGTAATGCAAACACAATAAGCTATCTCTATATTTCCGAAAAGAAAAGAAAGCTCTAAAGAGAAGTAACAATGTTTACCAACATTGAATTAGACAAATTTGTTGTAAACATTAATTATGAATGAGGTTGTTTATTTCCGATTTCTGCAAACTGAGCTCTACTGGCCTCTACTCTTCAAACTTGCATTGTTTTAGTAGTTCAAGGATGTTGGTTGACCTCCTTCAGCCGTAGAACGACTATCTCGCACACTTCCTCGTGTGGCTGTGGAGCCCTATTTTGAAGAGACACTCCCGTCCACAAATACATGTCGACTGGTACATTGGCTTTGTGCCTGCTTTTCAGATTTTGTCCTATCCTCGTGTACCCAAACGAGGAAGACAGACATGACGGGACAGCTTGAGGCGGGCGGTAGCTGTCCATTGGAATCCTAGGATCCCTCCCACCGACGAAAGTGGCCCCTGGCGCCCTGCTCTACGTCAATTGAGCATTTGAGCTTATAACCGGTGACTGCCACTTCCCGTGTTTGGCCGACGCCAAAGCTGGAGTGTCGTTTCCAGTTTTTGGGGTTAGGGCTTTGAAAAAGCGATTTGAAAGCCTAGGCATTGTTTATAGTCGGAACGATGTCGCCCACACAGCAGTTCCCCCCTCTCTGCGAAGCTGATGTGACCAAAGGAACGGAATATCCGATACAGTTTGGGATCAGTAGCGCCCAGGCTCTGCCAGGCTGTAGCACGGTGTGCCATAATCTGCCTAAGAGTCACCAGCTCCTGATTTTAACTCAGGGTTGTCTCCCGAAGCCTTTCCCGCGTTTGGGTATAGCCGCAAGGATGTAACTCTTGTCTAAAATGAAAACAAAAAGCTAGACTCCCTTCAGCCTCGCAGCATTGTGCATACTTTGTGCACTCCTGAGTCCGGCCCTGATGTATGCTATTTATTTTGACAGCACTGGTCGCGAATTAAGTAACGTTTTGTAACTCTGAAGACTGTAGACAAATTTCTTGAATACATTTCATTTATAATTATCTTTCAACAAACCACGAGATGTGATATTCAGCAAACCAAGAGATCTGGTGTCCAGCCAACCACGAGATGTGGTGTCCAGCCAACCACGAGATGTGATGCCCAGTAAACCAAGAGATGTGATTTTCTGCAAACCACGAGATGTGATTTTCTGCAAACTACGAGATGTGACGCGTTTTTAACCAGCAGTTTCTTTCATTGATTTCAACCAGGCACGTTTCTTTAACTGGTAGACATTTGATTACATCCCCAACAATTAGATCTGTACCACTGGCAGTTGGAAACAGTTTTGACTTGCATCTATATTTCGTTTCACATAAATCCATTCTAGTTTTTAAGGTCATCTATCTATACATTTCTTTTCAAGGTCAGTTGTTCTATTTAATCAACCGTGGGTGAAGGTTGCAGACGATAGATCACACCCTAGTGTGTCTAATTCGTTGGATTCACATTGCTGAGCAAGACAAAGAATTGGTCGAGAACACTTGGCAAACGCAGGAATACAAAAAAATTGAATCCTTGTTGAAGTTGAAAGTCTATATTTTAACTTCAGAAAATAATTCGAACAGGCCAATTAAAAAAAAAATAAGTTTGATATTCCGAGACTCAAGGGAGTGCTTTTGATAACACACATTGCAATCTTTTGTTATGCTAAGCTTTTCCCAGACATCTATCGCGTAGAATCTTTTTATTGGTTTTCCGAACTTTTTGCCTAAGCCACGACTAGTCAAGGACTTATCTAGATTGAGACTTGCGGTCTGAATTAAGCATCGAAAATTGTGAGCCACAGTAATGTTGACTTTTTTCTTGACTAGATTTGTTTGATGTTTTATTTTGATGAGAAACACTTGCACGGTGACAAGAACTAAAGTGTAGTGATGTGCTCATTTATATGGAATTAAAAACTAAAATTTTGATCCTTTCACAAGACAGAGACATATTATTACTTTTAACATGGCACTATTAACTATAGTAAAAACTTAAAGGCATTATTTTAGTGATGATATTATTTTCCATAAGACAATATGCAAAATAGAATATTAATAATCACAGAACTGCACAGACAAGACGATAAAAATGACCACATACAATTATAGGCAAGAAGATATTAATGATCGCATACAATTAGGCCTATTGACGAGATGATATACTGGCCACATATAATTATTGACGAGATGATATACTGGCCACATAAAATTATAGGCAAGAAGATATTAATGACCGCATACAATTATTGAGGAGATAATATACTGGCCAAATACAATTATTGACGTAACGTAATTACAGACTATTTAATGTATGTCGCAAATCTCGCAAACAGAATGTTTTTGTAAATGAAAAACGTCTATTCTTACCTTCTTCCAATCGTCGGATACGTTTGAGAAAAGATTGTTTTTCTTTTGAGTTGATACACACACAAGGGTTTGAACTGTTTCCTCTGCCCTCCAGAATTATAAGTAAGGACAGCACGACCAGCCTCAAGATATACATGCTCTAACTGATGTGGTCATTGCTGCAGGCTGCACCACCTGAGTGGTCACATTATTCCGGCATGTTGATGGCCTGTCGGTCACAGAAATAAAACATCCACCATGTAGGCATTGATCAAACTGTCCTGTATATCAACATGGCAGTATAATAACAGTTTAGTTAGACTCATAACATCCATTTTCTCTCTCTCTCTCTCTCTCTCATTTAGCCCTCCCCCCACCCAAACCACCCACAACTGTATTTAGACATTCTGTGTTGTCCACCAGACCCTGAAGAGTCTAGTAGGATAAAAAAAAACACACTCATTTTCGTCGACGCACAAACGCCCTCTGATCACCTTCCCCGCTAGCTGGTCGTTTTATTTTTCTACTAACATTGAGGCTAGAATTACATAATTGTTTTTTTGTTTTCGGATGTCCATTCAGAATTAAAAATAATGACATCCCAGCCCAAACTGGCAGACAAGGTTTGAACCAGGGATCATCGAAACGACAGTTCAAAGCGCATACGAGACTACCAGGCAATGAGCCAAGAAAAACAATATTAATTTACAGACAGTTCTTGTCTATAGTTACCGTACTGTGAAACGATGTTAACAGTTTAAAAGGTTACAAAGACAGTTTGTGTGGAAACACAAACTTAAAATCGGCCCCGCATATGGTCCACCCAGGCAGGTAAAAAGGCAGGTTTCAATGTTTTCAAAGAGAATATCAGAATGACAGAGAAAAATTGAGAAAAACGGTTGACAGATCTTGTGTGGTGCCCCAGCGGTCCAGCAGACCAAAGGTTAGGTGAATGTGAAGTTAGATGTGAACCTGGCCTAACCATGGCCTAACTGAAGTCTTATCATGAATATCTAATTGATCTAATTGTTTTGTAAAGGGATCAATCAATAAAATTCAAATCCTCAAGAAAAAAACATTTCCGTAAAAAAAAATATTTTTTTTCCTTTGGTTGAGTGTTTTATAGCCTACACTGTGGGGTGCAGTTCACGCGATAATATGAAAAACTACTTATTAATTGTTGTTTTAAATTCTGTCCAACCTATTTGCATACTAAATAGATTATTTCTCTTTAAAAAATAGTTAAAATTTTTTCATGTAAATGAATATAGTAGTTAGTATGGCACAACTTCCTTAACTTAGCAATACAAATGTAAAAAAATAATTTTTTGACAAAAAGTTCTAAAACCGTTGCCATAAATGTGTTGCAAATATAGCTTCTGCTTGGTCCTCCAACTAAAGAGCCTCATGTGTTTATCACTATTAATAGTGAATAGTTGTAAAAGTTGTGTATTTTAATGAAAAATCTGCTTGCATAGATAATTTTTTAAATTAGATGGTTCACTTTTGGAAAAGAAAAAAGTAGCCGTTGCATTATAACTTTGAATGATCTAAAATATCATGATGTCCGATTTTCATTTTCTCTTCTAGTTTCTGAGATCTAAACAGATGTACAACAGACAGGCCACACAAAACTAATAGCGTCTTTTCCCCTTTCGCGGGCCGTTAAAAAACTTTTGGAGATGTTCATGCATGGAGACAAATCCTTCAATAGCAAACTTTTTGACCTGTCCGGTGTACAGAATATTGGAAGCCTAGATACACTATGTTTTTTTTTTTTTTTAAATCTCTTTGATTATGTATGTGCACTTTTAAGCCCTGTAGAAACCAATTTTCTCAACGCTTTCCGTTTGTAGATTGTATTTAGTTGGTTACAAAGAAATGTAATGAAGCATGGGCAGCACTGACCGTGAGAATCTCCACATAGATATATGCTAAGCTTAATGACAAGACTGGCCACAGCACCAACGTGGAAACAACGATTTCATAACATTTCAGTTCATGGAGTACGAGAACAAAAAACAACGAAACATCTGGTTTATATTTTTAAACAATATGTATGGTGGGTTGTTGTTTTTTTCCGAATGTTGGTTCATTTTGTTTTTAAATTTAAGTTTTGTGATGAAGCTTTTCAAGCCTTTAAAATGGCTGTAATGCTATTTGAATAATAACCTTGTTCACTCTTTCAAAATATTCGTTTTATTACTTTTTACCAAACACTGCACATCAAAACGGATAGAGTGTAAAACAGTTAAAACGATATACTATTCAACTTGCTGTTCTCATAACTTTATATAAAGCGATTTGTCGTAGTGTGTAGCTCAGAACTTAACAACGTTTCACTTGCATGTATCCTGTTTGGATTCTCAATCTAAGCGAACTAACGAGAATGACTGTACACTTATCTCAAACTGTTTGGCTAAAGGTTTGGAGAGAAGTTGTGTTTTGGTTTGTATGACTTCAACAACAACAACAAAGTCATTAGGTGTTCTACAGACTGCACAGAAACACAGGGGCAACAGCTAAATATAGATCTGCATTTAAATAGCCATTTGATTCTTTACTTCATGTCTGAAGGTACCAAATGTTTTACTTTGACATGTTTAGCTCAGAGCTAATTGTGGCCACCAAAAATATTACAGATTTTAAAAATTAGAAATGTGTCAATATTTGTGTGACATTAAATTACAATAAACACTGAATCTGATCTTATAAAATACAAATGATTACGCCCTGCGCATGTTCCCAGGTCAATATTATCATGCATGTTAATTAATGACTAAACTGCGCCAAGTCGTTGGTTTTCCTGGCTGATACAGGCAACCCATTCCATGCTATAATAGCACTAGGGAAGAAAGAGCATTAGTACAAATTTGTCCTAGCATATGGAACAAGAAATGTAATGCACTACTTGACGCAAAAGAATTATTTTAAAATGTATAAATAAGTTTGTATCGAAAGAGCTGTTTGGTTTAGTTTGAAAAGTCTTCAACAAAACAGAGTATCGAAGCATATCTATTTCACTTCGTAGTCTTATTTGTTTTCATTTATGTTTCAATTCTTTAAAACTGTTTATTTCTATTGAATACTAAAAGTTTTTTCTATATACTAAATAATATCCTCTCTGAATACAAATATCTGACAATAGTTTTTTAACGTTTCTCTTAGGCTCAATCTTTTCACTATTTTCACACCTATTGTAAAATCCCCTATTGTAAAATCACCTATTGTAAAATCACCCTAGGATTGTATCTGTAGCTCACCATGCAATGTCTCTATATATCATCTACAATTTCACCCCTAATAACATCCTTACTTTCTTTTAGCCTTGAGAAATTCCCATGAGATTTTAGCAACATAAATTTTAGATCTAGCGTCTAGCGTGAGCTAGCTCTTCTACTTTATCTAATTTTTGGTTCAAGTCGCTCTATACGTCCAGTATTATCGGGGCAGTATCTCTGCATGGAATGTCTATCTGCCTAGAGCATGCCGGTACACAAATTGGTTTCATCTGCTGTGATTGATAACATCGTCTGTTATCAGATATTTTGTATCTGAGGCCAAACGAAAAGTAAAAAAAAAATTATAAATATTTTATATATATATATATATATATATATATATATATATATATATATATATATATATATATATATATATATATATATATATATATATATATGTATTTACTGTGCTATAATTAGAGCACAGTACCAGACTTTTAAAAGTGTGTCTTGAGCTCAGTAAGCACATCATTTTGTGTGTGTGTGAAGTGGTAAACTTTAGTTGAAAACAATATACACATTAGAGCAATTTGAGACAAAATAGAATCAGTGAATCATGCCCATGTTGAGGATGCTGGTCACGAGTTTCAACTGTACAATTTTGAACATGATTGATATACTGGTCCAAGGAGGCCCCTTAAAAAGACGAACTGCATGGAAAACTGCCTAATCTGGATATTTGAGCCTTCCAAACAAGTAACAAGAAAAGAAAAGTAATTAGTTTTGATCGCACCACAAACCTGTGTGTGTGAATTACATGTAGATTTAGGAATTTATTTAGAATCCTGTTCATTCTTCATTCGCTTGAACTAGAGAACTTTTATAACGCAGACATTTTTTTCCAAGGAAAAAAAAAGCCGATAGATTTGTAACATGTTTATGTAAATATGTAAAAATAAACACCAAAAAAAAAAAAATCCAACTAAACCTGGCACACCTTATTTCTTGTATAAAATGTCCTACATATAAAACAAAAAAAGCCAAATAGTCCTACCTGATACAATGAGACATTGCCAAATGTCAGCTATGATCTTGTAGTGTATGGCCGTGTAATACGAACCAGTAATTTACGTTTCCAAACTATAAGGAAAAAGTTCATGTGAAATAACAATTGCACATTAATTATGTCGTCCCCATAACTCTATAAATAGTTCACTGATCACCTTAGAACAAGATCACAATGAACAAAATAAGCAATAAAAGAATAATATCGATTCGATTCTCGTAGAAATATATATATGTATAAAAAAAAGGTGCTACTACAGACAGAGCGAGACGCTAGAGAGACACACAAACTCATGCCGCGTGGATCAAGGTATGCGCCGAAGAGGTGATCGCAGTCTTCATTTAAAACAAACAAAAAGACCTTTTAAAATCGAAACTTAATTCGACATCTGAAAGTCACTGGTGCGGAGGGTGTCTTCCCAGGTACACTTCCCCGGGGGCATGCATTAGTTCAGTGAGCAGGAAGACCATTAGACCATTAGATCATAACCTAAGTTTACCAGGTCGCCATTAGTGTATGTGTGTGTGTGTGTGTGTGAGAGAGAGTATATATATATATGTGTGTGTGTGTAAGTGTGAACTGTGTTATCTACTTATAGCATTGAAATAAACACAACTAGCGTATCGGACTGCATAAATTACTCTGAAGTGACTTTACGTTCTAGATGTAGGCTATATATAAATTTTAGTTTGAAGTCATAAATATAGGTTTTAAAGAAATTGATCTACAGAGCTTCGGTAATGGAAGAAGAGAAAAACAAATATGGGTGGGGGGTGGTGGATAAGGTGCCCATGTAAGTATAGAGTGTACATACCAGTTGAGAACAGGGAGGGGGTGGACACTATTTCCCAGAAAAGAATCAATAAAACTGATCTCTCGCCATTCAGCAGAATGCAACAAATCGATTACGTTCCGGACTGCTAAGTTGGCACATTTCACTGTCTGCAGGGAGGTGTATGGGAATACAAATTTGTGAATGAATCGTCACCCCGCCCACATATGAGATGTGCGCATGACACAGAATGGCGGTTGGTACCATTCACAAAGCGTGTATACATTTTTCATTAAGAGAGATATCTCTTAAGTACAGCTTGTATCTCTAAATACAGCTTGTATCTCTAAATACAGCTTGTATCTCTAAATACAGCTTGTATCTCTAAATACGGCTTGTATCTCTAAATACGGCTTGTATCTCTAAATACGGCTTGTATCTCTAAATACAGCTTGTATCTCTAAATACAGCTTGTATCTCTAAATACAGCTTGTATCTCTAAATACGGCTTGTATCTCTAAATACGGCTTGTATCTCTAAATACAGTTTGTATCTCTAAATACAGCTTGTATCTCTAAATACAGTTTGTATCTCTAAATACGTTTTGTATCTCTAAATACGGCTGGTATCTCAAAATACAGCTTGTATCTCCTCCCTACTTGAACCATTTTTAATGTTTTTCTTGCAATGCTTCAAGATAGTCAGATACAGGTTCCGTATGCAGATAATTTTGTGCAAAGCTGTTTGGGTAAAAAAACTATCGAGAAAAGGAGGTATAGACCATTCCTAAATGTAACAGAAGATATGGACCTAACATGCACGACTAGATAAACACAGATAGATAAACAGCTTGGATACAAATCAAGGGGGCTTGAGCTCGAATCCCGACTCGAGCAGAATTGTGTTTTTACTTAGTGCCTAAAGGCAGCACGGAAACCTTCTTCCAGATACACCCCCCCCCCCCCCCTCCTCCAACTGGTCCACAAAATAGATTGGACCATGGCGTTCTCAAAATGCTATAAGCATGAAAGTTGTGCAATAGAAAGGCAATTATGTATTATTGCTAATTCAGACTAAATGTAGTCCATAGTGGCACAGTGAGACGGCTGCAGACAAAAGATAGCTGCTGTAGGTGTTACGTCAAGAGTTTCTATTTCCAAAATAGTTTTATAGCCCAGTCTGCTCATTAGTCGTACAGAGTTGTCTTAACTACGTTTCATTATTAGCATTGTCTATTTGTAAGAACGCTTTAACGCTACAGTACGATTTCCTAGTTTTACACAGCTCAAACTGTAGAAGTTCTTCAATAAATAAGTTAGAAAAGTACTCTCAATGTCACATCTGCAATATTTTAAGAATCAAAATGTCTGCCTGGTTTGATTATTTTTGAAATAATAATGAAAAAAAGAATCGACATTAAATTTTAAAAATTCAACGTTGTCAGTATACGTTACTACAGTACTGAACGCGTCTTCCCCTACATCGAATACTTCCGGGTCAAAGTCGAGGTAACTGTGCCGGTCTTTAGAATGCTGAGACCCTATCCATATTGGCAATGGACTGAATAAAGGGCCCATTATTACAGGGTTCCGTTAGATCCCCACCCCCAGCAGACTAATCAAAGCATGCTAAAAGCGAAGCTCTAAGCACCCTAACTTTCTTAGATAACTTTTACTTGCCCCATGCAGTCAAAAAAAAAAAAATCACAAGGCGCCTCAAACTTCTGTGGGGTCGCACATTTTTCACACCACTAAGTCCATATCTGTCCATGGTAATCAGTGATAATGAAATGTCATGGGAAAAAAAAAAGAACTAATTGAAGCTAGGAAAACATATGTAAAGCTTTCTTGACAGACATTGAGATTCTTATCATGAGATACACAAAAGCACAGCCCCCACCTTTCCCACTCAGTTGATTGACATTTAACATTGATATAGAGAGACTAAATCAATAAATGTAGTGCTTTCTCTTTCACTCTGTATAAAATGTAGATCTCTAGTGTTAAGTTGATCTAACCACTTGTACAGCAGTGTTTCTCAACCTTTCACTTGGGACGGCTCCCACATCAGCTGTAAACTCTCCTGGCCAGTTCCTGCATTCCGAGCTGCAGAAGTACATTCTATTGGTGTCTGCATTGAAAACGTCATCGAAGAATACAAACATACAAATATATACGAACATACAGAAGTATATTTTTAATACACTTTTCATTTTAGTGCACTACAAAATGAAGAATAAATTGTATACAATACATAGAAATGTCGAGTTCCGACCATTTATTTAAGGCTATTAATGTATTGATTGTTCTGTCAGTCGATTTCTTGGGGAGGGTTCGAATCCTACCGCTTCCTATTTTTTTAAAAAACCAAACGAGATTAATCAGACATAAGAAGAGATCATCAGATCATCTGGTCTGAAAGTGGAACTTTACTTTTAAAAAGAGACAGATAAGTTCAATGGAAGTATGTAAAGTAGACAACAGGTCCAAAATAAGTCCAAGAAGAGGCAGGGGTATGACCGATGCAGAAGTAGGACAGACAATGGAGCCACGTGTAGGGCACGCACATCTGTAATGTGCTTGCTCGTTGTTAGATCCTCTTTATAAAAAAATGTCTGTTAAATGTTTGACATGTTTCGGATGTTCCTTCAGAGTTGAAGAGAATCTACTTCCTAGTTCCTTCAGAGTTGAAGAGAATCTACTTCCTAGTTCCTTCAGAGTTGAAGAGAATCTACTTCCTAGTTCCTTCAGAGTTGAAGAGAATCTACTTCCTAGTCCAAACCTCCTGCAGGACGACGGGGGATGGCAGCGGGCAGGGTATGAACCCGGTAATATCGAGACGACCGAACGACAGTCCAGCGCGCATACCGCACACCCAGGCAGCCATGTTAAGCACCATGTTTTGTAGTAGTAGAATGATGCTACTTCGCTAGGGAGTAATTTGACCGTTTAGAAGAGAAAAGATA
This sequence comes from Biomphalaria glabrata, assembly GCF_947242115.1. Lineage (NCBI taxonomy): Eukaryota > Metazoa > Mollusca > Gastropoda > Planorbidae > Biomphalaria > Biomphalaria glabrata. Next base: position 29,580,051 of record NC_074711.1, on the reverse strand, counting down.
TCAACACGTCTTCTGCGAAAAATGGTATAAATTGTCCTAATTCGTAATTGAAAAGGTGTATGTTTATTTAAAAAAAAAATTAATAAAAAATTGCATTCGTCCCTGCCGGAGTCGCGCCCCACAGATTGAGACTCGCTGATGTAGATAGATAATGTAAATACAGAAACAGTTGTTGAATATGTTTATATAGATCTAGTTTTTTTTCTCCTATCTTGAAGAGTTCACACCTCAAGAGCCATAAGTCACTTAGTCTTAAAAAAGGGGGGAGGGTTATAAAGTTTATCTCTAAATGGAGGAATATATAAACGGTTTAACGGCATTATCTCAATGGTCATAAACTGGCCAGAATAATAGAACGACACATTTTTTTTTCGACCTTTTCTTGCTCTGATTTTCTTTTCTGTTTCTCATTTTTTTTGTAACATAATGCATCCAGTCATGTACACACACACAAAGCGTCTATTTACAATTCTCTCTCTCTGTTTGTCTGACTGGAATCTTGTACACTTCCAATGCTCTGATCAAGTTGAGACTTTGTATAATTATTCATTGTCTACGTCAACACATGAATTAAATCATTTTGAATGTCTTCGAGTCAGAAGATCAAGTAGTGCAGTATTTCACGTGACTTCGCAGCTCCAGCTGTGCTCTACAAACTTTACCACAATCAGTTTGACAGTTAGACCTGCCTGCCTGTCCTCAGCAGTAGCTTTCCATTGGGTCTCAAATGTGTATCTCGCATGTAAGAAATCTTCATCTGTCTCGTTCGGAAACCTCCTGCTGCCAGGTTTGTTCTTTTCTATGTGAGTGAAAGCAAAATGTGCATAAGAGCGTCTCTAAAGCGTTTTCGGTGCGGGGGTGGGGGGTGGCGCACCGTAATACAAACAAATTAAAACAAACCAACAAACAAGAAAAACAAAACAAAATATAAATAAATTGGTTGAATTTTACCGTCATCACCTTTTAAAAGCATTTTGTAAAAAAAAAAAAGAGGGGAGGGGGAGGGAACAATCCGAATTCGTAGTCATGGTTCTCGCCTTCTCAAGCCCACATACTAACTACTCTGCTAATGAGGGGAATATAGAAATAGAAGATTGTATAGTTATCTCTTGTTTGTTTCAAACTTACTTTACAGCGGCGACCTACAAAGTGGCTTATACCAACACTTCAGGCAAGAAGAATTTCTTTCCCTTGTTCGAGATACCAAACAAAATAGTTAATTACCAATAGTTAACTAATTGGTTAGTTTTTTAAATTGAATCTTATGTTGTCAGGTAAATAATAAAAAATAAAATAATTCTGCGAAATTTCAGCTTGGGTGTCGGAGAAATAACTTGTATGAACATTTAACCAGATAGACAGACAGAGTGAGTTGATATCAACTTTGTTTTGAGACTTCAACAAGATTTCACCACCGTTCAATAGCGCCCACTTCCCAACCAGCGAATTACAGCAACCACCATTCATAATACAAAATGATTTTTATGCTTGCCGCGGCAAATTTTTTAAATCTCATTTTGCAATCAATTCTAAGATTCAATAAATCATTGAAAGCGAACTAATCTTTAGCAGTTTATTCGGAGATAAGCTTTTGTCCAAACAACAAGGTTGGTTATATGGATAAGTTATTGTCTAAACTTAAAAAATCAAAAAGGAAAAAGAGAGAGAGAGAGAGAGAAAGAGAGAGAGAGAGAGAGAGACTCCCCCCTAAATTCGTAGAATATGTAGAACAAGAAACATATTTTAAAATACTTTCTACAAAACAAAGCTTACATTAAGTGCACTTGTATCCATTAGTTTGAATCAGATATGCAGCCCCTCAGAATACTGCATTAGAGAATAACGTATAATACTAAATATCTCTACAAACTGTTTTTGTTGAGCTTTTAGCCTTTCTCAATGCGCCTTGATCCTATCACTTGTCTGGACCAGTTAGGAAAGGGGGAGGGAAGAAGGGGGTATGTTGTTAATGTTTACATGATCTTTTTTTTATACATAAAAATGTTTCCTAAGGGTGCAAGAGTCCTCAGGGGGACGTATTCAACTTATACCACCACATCTGTCAAGTACGATTTCCTTCCCTTGTTCAAAGATACCAAACAAAATAATTAATTACTGTCATAGCTTTCCTACTGTATTTATAATAATAACTCTATAGAATCTACCTTAGGTCTCGATACGTCTAGGTGTCCCTGGTTCAGTTCTAGTTAACGAAATAAAACAATTAAACCACTAGATCAAACACATAAACTTATACAGCTTTACTGCATATCACACACACTGGTCTCAGCGTAAGGGTGCGTGATCTGTGCGGAGTACGAATGTTTTGCCCAACAGGTATCTGGCCAACTTGGTTACTGCCCAAACAACTGCCAAGCACTTTCTACGGTGCTGTATCGTTGTTCTGCTGAAGACAACTTTCTACTGACGTACATAACGGGATGTAGAATGCCCTGTGATTCCTGTGCTAGGCATCCCCCGATAGCAACAGCATATGCATCAGTAGCTAGTATGAATTCCTTCTGACAGTCAGGTAGACGCAGGATCGGCTCCTCAGCAAATGCCTTCTTTATCTTCTGCAGCGATAATTTACAGTCATGTGACCATCTGATCACGTGCTCCCTTTCTGGTGAGGTTTGTGAGTGGCTCAGTCATCTCTGCAAAATCCGCTATAAACCTTCGATAGAAGTTGCAGAGTCCCAATAAACTACGGACCTGTCTCTTGGTTGTTGGCTGACGAAGATTCATAATCCGTTGTCGCAGTTCAGGTTGTGGTTTCAGTGCGTGTCCTCCAATTACATATCCTAGAAAGGAAATGTTCTTGCAACCAATCTCCACTTTAGATGGTCTCACGGTTAAACCATTTCTCCTCAATGTATCTAGAACTATTTCTAGATGTTGTAGGTGATCTGACCAAGTAATTTCATGAATGCAGATGTCGTCTAGGTAGCACAGTACATGGGGTAGATTAGACAACACCTTTCTCATCATTCTGCTGAACGTTGCTGGTGCGTTGACAAGCCCGAAACTCATGACATTAAATTAAAACAACCCAAAAGGACTACTAAACGCTGTAAGTGGTTTAGCTTTATCTACCAAAGGTATCTGCCAATACCCACGGGTCAGGTCTAGCTTTGTACAAAATGTTGCGTCTGCCATTTGCGGTAACAAGTCTTCAGGATTGGGTAATGGTTCTGAATCAAGCACAGTAACTTTGTTAAGCTTCCTATAGTCAACACATATTCTTACTGTGCCTGATTTTTTTCTAACCACCACCATAGGTGCCGTGTATGGTGACTGTTGGTGATATAATATCTAACTTCAGCATCAATTGAATCTCTTCTTCCACTTCCTTCATATACCCTAAAGGTACTGGATACGGTTTCTGTTTCACTGGTTCATAGTCTTTGAGAATGATGTCGTGTTTAATGGCTGCAGTTCTCCCTGGTACATCCGTCAAGATATCATCGTATCTAGTCAGTACTTCTTTCACTTGCTTCGTTTGCTCTACTGATAGTGACTCTTCAATTTTGCAATCTGTCCAAGTTTCTGATTGCTTTAAAGTTAATACAGATAGTAATGAACCAGTCAATTCATTTTTGTCTTTCTCTGGTTCATTAACTATCGCACAACTGGAACGAACTACTTCATCAGTGTTAGCATTACTTTCCTTTGACTTTCCACCAAACTCTCTTAACATGTTGATGTAAAAAGTTTTCAGTTTTCCTCTCATATTGATTTGGTAATCTACTGCAGTTATTTTCTTGACTACTTGAAATGGTCCTTGCCACTGAACAATCAGTTTACTGTCTTTCCTTGGTGGTAGTAGTACATACACAAGGCTTCCTTCTTGAAGTTTTCTTAGAGTTTTATTTCTGTTAACAATGGTTCTGTGTCGTGCTGTGACTCTAGTGCTTGCTTTGCAAGTTGACATGTTGTTACCACTTTCTCTAATGCTTACTTTGCCAGTTGACATGTTGTTACCACTTTCTCTAATGCTAGCTTTGCCAGTTGACATGTTGTTACCACTTTCTCTAATGCTTGCTTTGCAAGTTGACATGTTGTTACCACTTTCTCTAATGCTTGCTTTGCAAGTTGACATGTTGTTACCACTTTCTCTAATGCTTGCTTTGCCAGTTGACATGTTGTTACCACTTTCTCTAATGCTTGCTTTGCAAGTTGACATGTTGTTACCACTTTCTCTAATGCTTGCTTTGCCAGTTGACATGTTGTTACCACTTTCTCTAATGCTTGCTTTGCAAGTTGACATGTTGTTACCACTTTCTCTAATGCTTGCTTTGCAAGTTGACATGTTGTTACCACTTTCTCTAATGCTTGCTTTGCCAGTTGACATGTTGTTACCACTTTCTCTAATGCTTGCTTGGCCAGTTGACATGTTGTTACCACTTTCTCTAATGCTTGCTTGGCAAGTTGACATGTTGTTACCACTTTCTCTAATGCTTGCTTTGCCAGTTGACATGTTGTTACCACTTTCTCTAATGCTTGCTTTGCAAGTTGACATGTTGTTACCACTTTCTCTAATGCTTGCTTTGCAAGTTGACATGTTGTTACCACTTTCTCTAATGCTTGCTTTGCAAGTTGACATGTTGTTACCACTTTCTCTAATGCTTGCTTTGCCAGTTGACATGTTGTTACCACTTTCTCTAATGCTTGCTTTGCAAGTTGACATGTTGTTACCACTTTCTCTAATGCTTGCTTTGCCAGTTGACATGTTGTTACCACTTTCTCTAATGCTTGCTTTGCCAGTTGACATGTTGTTACCACTTTCTCTCTGAGCTCGACGACATGTTGATAGCTTGTCCTAGATTCATTATCAAGATTTTCTTTTGTCAACAAATCTTTCAGCAAACTAAGTGGACCTTTCGGATTTGCTCCATACAATAATTCGAAAGGTGAAAATCCTGTACTTTGTTGTGGAACTTCTCGGTAAGCAAAGAGAACTGCTGGGATGTACATGTCCCAGTCTGCTGGTCTGTCTAGTGCTACTTTGCCTAATAATCATTTCAAAGTCCCGTTCCACCTCTCGCAAACCGAATTGCTCTGGGGCCTGTAAGGCGTTGTGAAGGTTTGACGAATCCCTAACTGTTTCAGAAACTGATGTGTTAACTCGGACGTAAACTGAGTCCCTTGGTCACTTAGAATTTCTTCAGGGAATCCTAAGCGAGATAAAATGTTGAACAATTCATGAGTTACATTTTCTGCAGTTATTGTCTTTAATGGCACGGCCTCTGGCCAACGTGTGCCTAGGTCAACCATTGTAAGGATGTATCTGTATCCTCTTTTAGACATAGGGTTTATGGGACCCACAATGTCTACGGCCACTTTCTGAAATGGTCTATCTTGCAGATCTGTGTCCTGTAATGGGGCTTTTGTATAACGATCTCTGGGCTTTGTACTGGCACAAGTGCGCACGCTGAACAATATTTTTTCACATCTTTAAATATTCCTGGCCAGTAAAAGTTATTCAGAATTCTTTTTCTTGTTCGTGCTGTCCCCATATGACCCGCAAAAGGTGAGTCCTGACCTAACTCCAAAATTCTTTTTCTTTCGGCAGCAGGGACGACTAGCTGTAGTTTCTCTTTGTTATCTTGTCTCATCAGAAGCCCATTTTTCACTTTAAATTTACTGGTGGGACGCTCAGCCAATTCAAAAAGTTTAACCAATGTTTGGTCCTTCTTTTGTTTCAATGCGTAACTGGATGTTAATTCTGATTCTGGCTGTTCGATCTGACTATGTAGTATCGGTTGTCCCATGTTATCTATTACACCAGATTGAGATCTAGTTACCGCATTTGTAACTTCTGACATTGCTGACCTTTGCCACTTGTATATATCTGTGATGGTAGGCTCAGTTATGCCAGTCACGTTTCCTAGAATCAAGTCAGCTGCAGGCCTCTCCAACACACATGCTTCAACTTTTCCAGATAAAAATGGCGTATCAATGCCAATGACAGCTGTGGGATATTCTTCAATTGTTCCTCCAAATGTCATACATTGGACTTTCTTACCCGTCAACTGGTGAGGGTGCACATGTAGTCTCTTCACTCCGATTGTGGTCGCTCCTGTGTCTCTCAAAACCCAAATAGATTTCTTCCCAACGAATCTAGGATAAATTTTTAATTTCCCAGCGTCACAAGTTACAGCTCCAGCCATCTGGATCTGATCAGATTCATGAGGGAGTTGTTCACCATGTTGATAGTCTATGCAAACTGACGCATTGTATGGATGTCCAGTTGGTCTTCCCCTGTTGCTGGTTTTAAACTCCTGACTTCTGCTTGAGCCTATAGTCTCATTTCGTCTTAATGGGCTTTTGTTTCTACATTGGGCTGCTTAATGTCCTGTTTTGAAACACTTAAAACATTTTCTTTTTTCACCCACACTTCTTTTCTGCAGATGGTCCTGTCTCCATTCTTGTTTAAAGCGACTTCTGTTATCATTAATTTGCAAATGCAAACTTGCTAGTTATCAAGTCTTCCTCTCTCTGAATTGTCTGCTCTGGATGTGCAGTAATATATTGCTGACACAACTTGACTGCTGTTGGCACATCTTTCGGTTTCCTTTCATGTAGAAAAGCCACTAACTGAGGATTGCAAGATGTGAGGATCTTGTCTCTGATGAACAGATCAATGAGACCTTCGAATGTCTTTTCAGTATTAGACAATTCTACCCAACGCATTAAGTATCTTGTAATGTCCTCAACAAATTCATGGAATGGCTGGTTTCTCTCTGGTTTAGCTTTATGGAACTTCTCTCTATACCCATCATCTGTCAAGTTGTATCTTTTCATTAATACTTCCTTCACCTTGTCATATTCCTCTAAATCTTTCTTAGAAAAGTTGATACAAGCTTGCAGTGCATTTCCCTGTAACAATGTGTAAAGATGACTTCTCCATTGAGTTTTAGGTAAATCTGTAGCTTGAGCATGCACTTCAAATCTCGCCAAATATGCATCCATTTGATCCACGTTCTCATTGAAAGATGGCAACTTTGGCTTCCATACAGGTTTTATATATATTTTTTTTATTTTGTATCCCTAAGCTCCAACTCTCTAACTCTCAATTTGTGTATTTCTACCTCAGCTTCTTTCTCTTTAGCTCTCACTTCTCTCTCTTTAGCTCTTTCATCTCGATCTTTGTCTTCTCTTTCTTTTATCTACTCTTGTAAAGCGGTTCCAGTCAATCCCATTTCTTTTCCAGCGGCTATTATCTGTGATAATTTGTCGGCCATCCTTGTTTATGTGTGTAGCATCAAATATATACAATACAAATTACTTTGTCACTGTTTGACCTAGTTTCGTATTGGCTGATTGACTTAGTTTTTTATTCCCGCCGTTGCACGTGAGCGCACACACTTCACGGCCTTCTTTGTCCTTGACCTTTTCACAATGGCGAACCGCAGTTCTGCCTAATGTCTTCCAAGACTAAGTCAAGTAACTAGATAAACGAGCCTCCAAATATGTCACAGCCTTCCTATTGTATTTATAATAACTCTATAGAATCTACCTTAGGTCTCGATACGTCTAGGTGTCCCTGGTTCAGTTCTAGTTAACGAAATAAAACAATGAAACCACTAGATCAAACACATAAACTTTAATCAGCTTTACTGCATATCACACACGCTGGTCTCTGTCTGATTAACCTCTGACAACAAAACACATTTCTGGTCATTCGCGCAGAATGTAAAAATAGATTATACATACATACACACATCCATCCGTGACAATTACCATTAGTAAATTAACTGTTTTTTTTTTAAATTGATTCTTGTGTTGTCAGGTAAAAGAAATAAATAAGATAAGAGATAAGATAATTTGTATTTGGTGCAATCAGATGGAAATTCAGTTTGACTACAATTGACGACCTTAGCATAACTACTGTAACATTAACAATATACTGCACTGGCAGATCCAGGGGGAGGGGGAGCGGAAGAGGTAATTCTTGAAGAATGCAAGAAAACGCTTTTTTTTTGTCGCCGAAGGCTGAGAAACCATGCTTTTATATATAAATGTATGTGCTGTACGCGCGTTTATTCTTAGGGCCAGGCTTTACAGGGCGTTAGGGTTATGGTTTGGAAAAAAAAATGACATGCTTTTGAATTTATTAACATTATTAAGTTCGATTTCTATTGAAGTTTGAAGAGGGTTAGGGCCCTTACCCAGGACCTTTTACAAACTAGAATCCGCACTGACCTTAGACTTCATACGAAACAAGCAGGTCTAGGAAGTCTGATAGACTAACAGTTCAACACAACAACTAGAGATAGTTTTGGGTAATTGCCAAGAAAAAGATATAAGACCTTTAGAATGTACACCACATTGATGTGGATATTCGGCCTTGATATTTAAAAAGCACTACATATGGATGATTTTACTATTATTCATTCTATTATTGTTATGTCCAGTGGCGTAGCTAGGAATTTGCCACCATTTGGAGGCCCGGGGGGGGGGTGAACTCTTTGGGGGCCCATGCATTTTGCGTAATATTTAACGAAAAATTTTGTTCGAACACTCATTTAGGGAACCTGAAGTGGGGGCCCGGGGGGATTTTCAAATTCTCCCCCATCCTCCCTCCACACTAGCTACGCCACTGGTTATGTCTAGCTTGAAGACGTTAACGTATTGATACTTGTGTTTGCTGCAAACGTAGAATCTTGTCTAAATGAGTGCTTCCCAACAGACTGGGGACACACGTATGTCACGTAGAAAATTCAGATAGCATCACGTCACGCGCCGAATAGGCTCCAAGTGTTCCTTGTTGTTACTGGTCTAAATACACTATTTCTGTCCAAATCTATCCATCTAAACTATGTATCTATTATAGAACCATTTCATTGTCTACACAGTACATGTGCCCTGTGTTTTCTACATTAACACACAGTCCATGTGCCCTGTGTTTTCTACATTAACACACAGTCCATGTGCCCTGTGTTTTCTACATTAACACACAGTCCATGTTCCCTGTGTTTTCTACATTAACACACAGTCCATGTTCCCTGTGTTTTCTACATTAACACACAGTCCATGTTCCCTGTGTTTTCTACATTAATTTACAGTCCATGTTCCCTGTGTTTTCTACATTAACACACAGTCCATGTTCCCTGTGTTTTCTACATTAACACACAGTCCATGTTCCCTGTGTTTTCTACATTAACACACAGTACATGTTCCCTGTGTTTTCTACATTAACACACAGTCCATGTTCCCTGTGTTTTCTACATTAACACACAGTCCATGTTCCCTGTGTTTTCTACATTAACACACAGTACATGTTTCCTGTGTTTTCTACATTAACACACAGTCCATGTTCCCTGTGTTTTCTACATTAACACACAGTCCATGTTCCCTGTGTTTTCTACATTAACACACAGTACATGTTCCCTGTGTTTTCTGCATTAACACACAGTCCATGTTCCCTGTGTTTTCTACATTAACACACAGTCCATGTTCCCTCTGTTTTCTACATTAACACACAGTCCATGTTCCCTGTGTTTTCTACATTAACACACAGTCCATGTTCCCTGTGTTTTCTACATTAACACACAGTCCATGTTCCCTGTGTTTTCTACATTAACTTAAAACCATTCAAATGTAGGAGATAACATCCACCGTCCCGGCCTTCATGTCATGACATTAATCAAGAAAGAAAAAGAAACAGCTGGCATTGAAGGTTACCAACCTTTCTTTATTTCCACAGAAACATAAACTATTTGTTTCATTGGTTTTAAAGGTAACACGTGGCAGAATAACTTAAAAAAAAAAACTTTCTAAGAGTGTAACAATGCTTTGCTTTGAATAATAAGGTAAGTCTTTGAGTCCGAAGATTTATGAAGAGTGCAGTATTTCCAATGACTACGCGGCCCCAGCTGCGACCTACATATTTTGCCACACGCAGCGCAGACATAACCATTTTCCAACGGTGGCCGATTCAGGTCGTTTTGATGGATTCTGTTGCAGCTATTCATTTTGCGGGCTATTTCTATAAAATACTTTGTATTGCGTCCAGCCTGCGCAGAATATTATTAAAGTGACCATTGGCTCGGGCAGGTCAATACCACTCTTTGCACTAAATGCAGTTCACAGTGGGACAGAAGTCTGAGACGGCTGTGATCAACAGGCATCTGTAGGTTTTAAATCAAAGTATCCATCTCCTAGGCTGGCTGCAGACCAAGAAACAAAGTGCAGTGTAAAAAAAAATATTCAACCAATGTCTCGGTGTGTGAGGATTAAATCTACCGAACAGTTTTGTTACATCTGTGGATCAAATCTAACGTTTATTGAGAAATGCCATTCTATCTTTTCAAAGTATTACACTGTAATACTGAATGGTTGTCTAACTTTAAAAGTGTTTTTTTTTAAATCTAAATATAACCTAATCATGCTTAATTAGAAATGGTGGGCGATCTGGTCGCAGACGACCAAGAAAGAATTTAAAACTCTGGTGCATTTCATGTCACTATGATCTGGTTGAGAGACGCTACTCATTTTAAACATGTGCGGTTAGCGCGGGTCAATGACTCATTTTAAACATATGCGGTTAGCGCGGGTCAATGACACATTTTAAACATGTGCGGTTAGCGCCGGTCAATGACACATTTTAAACATGTGCGGTTAGCGCCGGTCAATGACACATTTTAAACATGTGCGGTTAGCGCCGGTCAATGACTCATTTTAAACATGTGCGGTTAGCGCCGGTCAAGGACACATTTTAAACATGTGCGGTTAGCGCCGGTCAAGGACACATTTTAAACATGTGCGGTTAGCGCCGGTCAATGACACATTTTAAACATGTGCGGTTAGCGCCGGTCAAGGACACATTTTAAACATGTGCGGTTAGCGCCGGTCAAGGACACATTTTAAACATGTGCGGTTAGCGCCGGTCAATGACTCATTTTAAACATGTGCGGTTAGCGCCGGTCAAGAACACATTTTAAACATGTGCGGTAAGCGCCGGTCAAGGACTCATTTTAAACATGTGCGGTTAGCGCCGGTCAAGGACACATTTTAAACATATGCGGTTAGCGCGGTCAAGGACACATTTTAAACATGTGCGGTTTGCGCCGGTCAATGACACATTTTAAACATGTGCGGTTAGCGCCGGTCAATGACTCATTTTAAACATGTGCGGTCAGCGCCGGTCAATGACACATTTTAAACATGTGCGGTTAGCGCCGGTCAATGACACAGTAGTATAGCAGATTAGTATTATTAGTCTTGATCTTCTGATATGCTTGCTGATAGCTATTGGTGACATATGGGCTTTTGTCTAGTTCTCTCCCACAAATCGATAGAAGTTATCTTTTCTGGCCACCTAATTCCTAATATCCGGCGTAGGCATCTGTTAACAAAGGTCTGGAGCTTTTCCATATATTTGTTTTAGTGACTCTCCAAGGGGACACTAGTTAAAATTTCTTTACATTCGAAAAAAAAGAGCAAGTTGCTTCCCTTGCTTTAATAGAATTGAAAATAATATTTATGGAGAACATTTTATCTATTTAAATTGAATGAACATTAACTGATATATGAACTGTAATGACCTTATATTAAACCGACCAAATCACAAGAAAAATTTGAGGAAGATGGAGTTATATATGTCAGCCTAATAATGGGTAGAAGAAGAAAAATGTCAAAGTGTAAAATTATTATTTTTTCTCTTTTTAAAGGTAATATACCTTCATTGTGCAACCTATGGAGCGATTAGTTTTCGCTTACCGATACTATAGAGTAATGTTTGAGTTGATTGTATTCAGTCCTACGTGATGCAACGCACTGAAGCAACGATCATCAGGCGTTTTGTTGTCAAGATTTAAATAGTGTTCACTCCCATTTTGCTTTGTAGATTGTGTCTTCAAAATGTTCTTTAGCCAGGGGCGGACTGGGTATCAAAATCGGCCCGGGCATTACCATATAAACCGGCCCACAAATGGCATGTCATATATTTTCGGTTGGGGGGGGGGGATTTTTATCCCACTCCGCAATTTATATACATAAATATATGTGTGTGTATATATATGTAATTAACCTTCATTACATTCGGATCTTTCATTCTTTCAAACTTTTTTTCCTAGCCTAGAATACTCTCTTCCTATAATTAGTGGACAGTACACACCGCCAAAGGGCAGCTAGGAAGTCCGGGGGAGCGCTGTGAGCTCCTCCTAGTGGGGTCCGGGCGAAGCCCCGGAACAAAGAATTATTTCCGTTATTTTAAGCTTTAAAAATGCATATTCTGAGGTATCTACAGTGCAATTAGCCTGCTACTCTTTCGCTAAAAAAATTCAAAAACCAAATCTGCTATTCATTGGAGTCCAGCGACTGGTAGAAAATGGTAAAATGCTTTAGTTTTTGTACTGGAGGGGGAAGGGAAACCACAAAACCCCTTTTGGCTACGCTCCTGAAATTTGGTGACTGTAGTTTGCTTAAGTTGGCTGCACTGGGCAGTAAGTAAAATTTCCCTTTCAGACAATGAGGTCTGAGGCAAGTGATGGTTTGAAGACCCTCCCCTCCCGGCTACGCCCATCTGTTATATTATAGGTGCAAGCCTAATTCTCTACAAAATATATAAAGTTTGATAATGCATCGAAAACTGGATGTATGCATTCGTAGGATTACATAATGTATTCTATTTATAAAAACTATAAACAATACAATAGCAGCCTAATGAGTTTGAAGCTTTTTGGTATTACTTACAGATTACAGACGTTTCTTCAAAAAATAAAATTGTTACGTCTTACGCATTTCATGTGTCAATCTAGTCATGTATGTTGATCTGTGACTTAAAATATACTAAATCATTGGTTTTCCTGGCTGACTCAGGCAACCCATTCCATTAAAAGACAAGAGAAAGTAGAACGGTTAGAGAGGCACTTACTTAATGTGAAAAGCTCTTGCTTCCTCCTAGTACATTCTCAAAAACGCCATTTGTATAGGAATATACCATGACCCATTATTGAAAATATAAAACTCCTTTCATTAAATATCGGATGTGACAGCGCTATATAAATTATTGTAATTATTGTAATAATTTTCATCATTAATGACTTCATACTAAGTTGCTCGACCGACTAACCCACTCTTTAGTGGACGAGGTCTTATCTGAAAGCCAATGTGGTTTCAGAGCCGGAAGAGGTACATCTGACATGATATTTGTTCTGCGACAATTACAAGAAAAATGCAAAGAGCAGAACTTAAACCTATACGCTGCCTTTGTGGACCTCACCAAGGCTTTCGACACAGTCAGTCACGATGGTTTGTGGAGGATTTTAGCTAGCTTGGGATGCCCACCTACGTTCCTTTCCATTCTCAAGCAGCTTCACGTGGGTCAAAGAGGCCAGATCAGACACAATGGTGCCCTTTCTTATCACTTCCCAATAGAAAATGGTGTGAAGCAGGGCTGTGTACTTGTTCCTACTCTATTCGCTATCTTCTTAGGCGTAATGCTGGGTCAAATGAGGCAGCGATTGCACGAAGGCATCTATATCCGGTTTCGTTCTGACGGCAATATGTTCAATCTTCGACGTCTACTATCCCATACAAAAACAAAGGAGATGGTCATAACGGAGCTACTCTATGCCGATGATTGCGCCCTGCTAGCTCACAATGAACATGACCTCCAGAACGCGATAAACGAATTTGCATACACTGCCGCCTCTTTATGTATATGTATAAACCTCGGGAAAACAGAAGTCATGTTCCAGAAGTCACCCAATAAAATATACTCAGCCCCAAGGATCACCGTAAACGGACAGCCCCTTAATGTGGTAGACCACTTCACATACCTAGGTAGTATAATGTCAAATGACGCCTCACTTTCAAGGGAAGTTGATAACCGTCTGGCCAGGGCTAGTAGCGCTTTTGGACGCGTTCAGGCGAGAGTTTGGCGGAACAGATCGCTCCGCATGCCTACAAAAACCAGGTGGTGGTTCTCTCAACCCTTCTGTATGGCTCTGAGACATGGACACTATACAGGAAACATCTAAGACTTCTTGAGCGCTTCTACCAAAGATGCTAGCGCTCTATCATGGACATACGGTGGCAAGACCGCACTACAAACAGCGATGTCATTGCGAACGCCGGTATGGACAGTATAGAGGGACTTCTTTTGGTCCGACAGTTACGCTGGGTAGGCCGCGTATCCCGTATGGGAGACGAACGTATGCCAAAGGCAGTCTTTTTTGGTGAGATAAAAGTGGTCGATGTAACAGAGGCGTCCCACTGAAACGATTCAAAGACCAGCTTAGGCGTCAACTTTCCTTGGCTGGCGTAAAAGAGAGCACCTGGTTGAATGCGGCCTCAGAACGAGACAGCTGGAGGTCACTCACGAAGGCCGCGGGATACACATTTGAGAGCAAAAGAAAATCTGCTGCCGAGGACAAACGTAGACGGCGAAAGTAGAATCTAAATCGACCACCTGCGGACAATGGTTATGTTTGCCCTGGATGTGTCAAAATATGTTGGTCTGAGCTGGGGCTGCGCAGTTAAGGGAAATACTGCATTCCTCACTAATCTTCGGACTCGAAGACTAGCCTTATTATTTTTACTAAGCATAAATTTGACATTAATTATAATTGTATAAAAATTGATTTAGATCTAGATTTATTTTTTTTATTAAATATTTTAATTAAGTGTAGTATTTTTAGATCTATGTTATTAAAAATAAACAAAAAGAAATTTACTTTTTCTTATCAAATCGCAGAAAGAATAGCTTTATACCCCTATTGAGATGTGAATAAGTAGGGTGGTTTGCAATTTCGCGGCTGTGTGTATGTGTTAAAGTTAATTTCTAATTTTCGCGCCTTTTTTTTTTTTTTTTGGCTGCTTTATAGCACTGTTTTCTAAGTTAACCTCTCTCATCCCTCTTTTTGGTTAAATTTCATTGGAACCATTAAAAGACGGAGGAGGGAAGGAGCAAAACAAAATGGGAGTGCCATCAAAGGCCCATGCCGACCAGCAAAATGATGAGGCCAAACACAGCCTCGAAGACATCAAAGCAGTCCATGCCGCTTGTGCATTGCGCAAAGTACGGTCTAACGTTTTGCAAATGATAACACATACAGTGTATAGTGTTTTTTTTTTCTTGATATTCTTGATGAATTTCAAACAAAATTAATTGTAATAAGAATTTAAAAAAAAACAACAAGAAAACGTGTTCGGGCCTTTGTGTCTTGCTGCTGTCACTTTTTTTTTTAAGTTGTCTGCGTTAATTTTTTTTTCTTTGGTCGCGACCAGACCGGCCCATTTGGTACCGGCCCACCGGGCATTTGCCCGTTTGCCCATATAGCCAGTCCGCCCCTGATTCTTTACTCACAATTAATAAAAGGACCTTTTTTTAAAAAAATAAATTCGTGACTTATGTAGAAATTATGGGCGTTTCAAAGATCTTTTTAATTACCATTAAGTTGAAAGAAAAAGAAGATTGCATCACTAAATGTGGACACTGTTATCTCCCCTGACAGGCTGATAAATCCATTCACATCCCGTGAGCATGTTTATTCACTACTTGTATGAATAGCAGTTCTATCTTTAGTAGTCCTCATGGAATTTGTGATACAATAGTACATTACACAGAACACAATAATACCCGAATGTACTACAAGAAATACATTCCTATAACAGTCTCACTCAATGGCTTCATCTGGAGTGTGACATCAGAAAGTTGGCTTGTCATCAACACTTTTATTGCAACGATTTCTTTTGTGTGTATAGACATCTACGCAAGTAATAATAGTACTCATATTTTATACGAGTTCTCTGGATGTCTCTTTCGGGAGCCAGTTACTTCAGGGGCTCTATTCTCGGCCAATAGGAGTTTATCTGCTCTTTAAAATGCTACTAGTGAGTTCATCCGGTGTCTTTTACTTCATTTAACGCCGTGGAGAAGATGGCCTTATGAGCAACCTTCAACAGGAAATGTGGCTCAGATATAGGGCAGGGCAGGGTTAGGGATGAACTCTTCACAACCTCAACAACAACAACGATTCAAAAGTTTCAAGATAGAATTCTGTATGAGTGGGGGTGGGTTTCTTAGATTTTTATTTGTAATTTATAGACACATACACAAGAAACTATTGCGTAATACATGACAATAAATAGACAAGCCTAACCATCTGAATATTGTATGCAATCTTTCTGAACACAATCATATACATACTTATCTTTCTGAACACAATCATATACAAACTTATCTTTCTGAACGCACTCAACGCAATCATATCTTAGTAAACTTTCTTAGCACAATCATAGCTATTGTAAAGTTTCTGAGCACAAATATAGCTATTGTAAACTTTCTGAACACACTTATAGAGATAAAAAAAACCTTTCTGAACACAATCATAACTATAGTAAACTTTCTGAGCACAATCATAACTATTGTAGATTTTCTGAGCACAATCATAACTGTAGCAAACTTTGAAACATAATTATATCTTTCGTAAAATTTCTGAACACAGTCACATAGGTAAAAAGAAAACTTTTCTGAACCCATCATATCAATAGTAAATTTTCTTAACACAAGTGTTTTGTCTATAGTTAACTTTCTGAAAACAATAATTTATCTATCTCTCTCTCTCTCTCTCTCTCTCTCTCTATATATATATATATATATATATATCATGGGCGTAGCCAGGATCTTTTTTCGGGTGGGGGGGGTTCTCCCGCCCCCAGGCCCACCCGCGGGAAAAACAACTATGTATGTATATGTGTGTGTACATAATTAATGTTTATTACGTTCTGAGCCTTCATTCTTTCCGTTTCTTGTGCCCTAGAATTTGTTCTTCCTACTTCCCACTAGTTCCGGCATTGAAAGCCAACAAAATGCATATTCTGAGGTATCTACAGTGAATTATCCTGCTATTAAAAAGTTTTATTTAAAAAATCTAATGTGCTATTCTTACTCATTTAGACCCTCCCTCCTTAAGTTTAATGGGGCCACGTTTCTTAGCCTACCAGATTATTCCGCTCAAGTTATACTGTTGCCCAAGTCTGATGGACCCCATAAGAGGTAGCGTATCCTTGACCTTGTTTGCTGAATTTACCCGCAGAGATATTGTGTCCTTCACCTACCAACTTGTTAGACCACGTAGTTCAGAGGTTATGTTGCCTTGAAGTATTTATAGTAGGATTGAAGGGAAGGCAGATGTGGCTACTGCTCCGGGGGATCCACAAGAGAGAGGCCCCCACAAGAGAGAGGCCCCCACAAGAGAGAGGCCACCACAAGAGAGAGGCCTCCACAAGAGAGAGGCCACCACAACAGAGAGGCCCTACAAGAGAGAGGCCACCACAAGAGAGAGTTAGTTTAGTTTTTTTTTCACCGTTATTTTTTTTTTTTTCATTTTTCCCGACACTGTCGCGATTAAGAAGAAAAAAGTGTCCACTGGTAGCGTGCTCGTAATATATAGGGGCCTGCACAAAATTCCTGCCTCGGGGCCTTCCCTAACATGAATCCGGCCCTGGTAGTATTACATTAACACTTGTGTATTTTCAACCTCAAAGATCATTGGTTGCATACTGTTCACCTGACTCGTGTAGCCAGCAATCCTATTATTTTGTACTTGGAGGGACGGAGATATGACAGCATTTCGTTTACAACTAGCTGTGACATTTGAGCCTACACTTTTCAGATCAAGCATATATCTCATACAATTACTTGTCCACAATTTCTACTCTTATTATTCATGTGAAAATGCTCCTCTGTCAATGTGTGAGCATTTTGAGCATTTTCATCTATCAAAAAATAGAAACATGTCCAATAAAATGTAGTAACCTTCGTACACTGCACAGACACGCATGTTCACCGCATTCTCATGTAATATTGCACCATTTTAATTTTAAATATTATCTATATTACATCAGTAACAATAAATAAAATAATCTGTAATCAACATAATATACAAATCAATGTCTCATGACTCCATGAATTTAAAGGAATAAACTTGACCTAATGATTCAGACAAATAATACATAATGGAAAACATCGTATTTAATGTTACAAACATCCAGTATTTAAATGCTGTCATTTAGTAATTTTAGTCAATTGAGGGTTTCTCAATCACTCGTCTTTCAGTCGTCCTTGTAGAGTTGTAAATGGAGATTGGAATAACTTGAAACTATTCAGCTTATAAATGAGTCTTCTTAGATTTAATCTATTGATTGATCAACACGTAAGCTATTAAGCAGACATCTCTAATTCAATTAGATCTCTTAATTAACGAACTCTTTGACGGGAGTTTCAGTTCATGTTCCAGGTCAGAGCATGCAGAGACAAGGAGTATAGAGACTGTCTTATCAGTAGCTAGCTAGACTCTGCTAGACCTAGATAAAGAGTGCAGAACATAGCCAGAACAGGACACAGGTCTTCTAGCTGATTAAGAAAGAGTTTAGCTCTATCGGTATTGAACATAAACCTAACAAACATCATACTTCCAATCTAGGTCAAGTTGGCATTAACAAACTGAAAAAGTGGTATCAAGGGTTGAAACAAACAAACAAACATCATGTTTACTTCTTAGCATTTGTTAAAATACTGCAGGTCAGTCAGTTAGTAGAATAAATATATATCCATGTAATGTCATGAGCTCATCGTCAAGTATCGATCAAGCCTATTCTTCAGCAGTCTGCTCTGAGAGGATGTTGAGTCTGCTCTGAGAGGATGTTGAGTCTGTTCTGAGAGGATGTTGAGTCTGTTCTGAGAGGATGTTGAGTCTGTTCTGAGAGGATGTTGAGTCTGCTCTGAGAGGATGTTGAGTCTGCTCTGAGAGGATGTTGAGTCTGTTCTGAGAGGATGTTAGTATGCTCTGAGAGGATGTTGAGTCTGTTCTGAGAGGATGTTGAGTCTGCTCTGAGAGGATGTTGAGTCTGATCTGAGAGGATGTTAGTATGCTCTGAGAGGATGTTGAGTCTGTTCTGAGAGGATGTTGAGTCTGTTCTGAGAGGATGTTGAGTCTGCTCTGAGAGGATGTTGAGTCTGCTCTGAGAGGATGTTGAGTCTGTTCTGAGAGGATGTTGAGTCTGTTCTGAGAGGATGTTGAGTCTGCTCTGAGAGGATGTTGAGTCTGCTCTGAGAGGATGTTGAGTCTGTTCTGAGAGGATGTTAGTATGCTCTGAGAGGATGTTGAGTCTGTTCTGAGAGGATGTTGAGTCTGCTCTGAGAGGATGTTGAGTCTGCTCTGAGAGGATGTTGAGTCTGATCTGAGAGGATGTTAGTATGCTCTGAGAGGATGTTGAGTCTGTTCTGAGAGGATGTTGAGTCTGTTCTGAGAGGATGTTGAGTCTGCTCTGAGAGGATGTTGAGTCTGCTCTGAGAGGATGTTGAGTCTGTTCTGAGAGGATGTTGAGTCTGTTCTGAGAGGATGTTAGTATGCTCTGAGAGGTTGTTAGTATGCTCTGAGAGGATGTTGAGTCTGTTCTGAGAGGATGTTGAGTCTGTTATGAGATGATGTTGAGTCTGTTCTGAGAGGATGTTGAGTCTGCTCTGAGAGGATGTTGAGTCTGTTCTGAGAGGATGTTGAGTCTGTTCTGAGAGGATGTTGAGTCTGCTCTGAGAGGATGTTGAGTCTGCTCTGAGAGGATGTTGAGTCTGTTCTGAGAGGATGTTAGTATGCTCTGAGAGGATGTTGAGTCTGTTCTGAGAGGATGTTGAGTCTGTTCTGAGAGGATGTTGAGTCTGCTCTGAGAGGATGTTGAGTCTGCTCTGAGAGGATGTTGAGTCTGTTCTGAGAGGATGTTAGTATGCTCTGAGAGGATGTTGAGTCTGTTCTGAGAGGATGTTGAGTCTGCTCTGAGAGGATGTTGAGTCTGATCTGAGAGGATGTTAGTATGCTCTGAGAGGATGTTGAGTCTGTTCTGAGAGGATGTTGAGTCTGTTCTGAGAGGATGTTGAGTCTGCTCTGAGAGGATGTTGAGTCTGTTCTGAGAGGATGTTGAGTCTGTTCTGAGAGGATGTTGAGTCTGCTCTGAGAGGATGTTGAGTCTGCTCTGAGAGGATGTTGAGTCTGTTCTGAGAGGATGTTAGTATGCTCTGAGAGGATGTTGAGTCTGTTCTGAGAGGATGTTGAGTCTGCTCTGAGAGGATGTTGAGTCTGCTCTGAGAGGATGTTGAGTCTGATCTGAGAGGATGTTAGTATGCTCTGAGAGGATGTTGAGTCTGTTCTGAGAGGATGTTGAGTCTGTTCTGAGAGGATGTTGAGTCTGCTCTGAGAGGATGTTGAGTCTGCTCTGAGAGGATGTTGAGTCTGTTCTGAGAGGATGTTGAGTCTGTTCTGAGAGGATGTTAGTATGCTCTGAGAGGTTGTTAGTATGCTCTGAGAGGATGTTGAGTCTGTTCTGAGAGGATGTTGAGTCTGTTATGAGATGATGTTGAGTCTGTTCTGAGAGGATGTTGAGTCTGTTCTGAGAGGATGTTGAGTCTGCTCTGAGAGGATGTTGAGTCTGCTCTGAGAGGATGTTGAGTCTGTTCTGAGAGGATGTTGAGTCTGTTCTGAGAGGATGTTGAGTCTGCTCTGAGAGGATGTTGAGTCTGCTCTGAGAGGATGTTGAGTCTGTTCTGAGAGGATGTTAGTATGCTCTGAGAGGATGTTGAGTCTGTTCTGAGAGGATGTTGAGTCTGCTCTGAGAGGATGTTGAGTCTGCTCTGAGAGGATGTTGAGTCTGATCTGAGAGGATGTTAGTATGCTCTGAGAGGATGTTGAGTCTGTTCTGAGAGGATGTTGAGTCTGTTCTGAGAGGATGTTGAGTCTGTTCTGAGAGGATGTTGAGTCTGTTCTGAGAGGATGTTAGTATGCTCTGAGAGGTTGTTAGTATGCTCTGAGAGGATGTTGAGTCTGTTCTGAGAGGATGTTGAGTCTGTTATGAGATGATGTTGAGTCTGCTCTGAGAGGATGTTAGTATGCTCTGAGAGGATGTTGAGTCTGTTCTGAGAGGATGTTGAGTCTGTTCTGAGAGGATGTTGAGTCTGTTCTGAGAGGATGTTGAGTCTGTTCTGAGAGGATGTTAGTATGCTCTGAGAGGTTGTTAGTATGCTCTGAGAGGATGTTGAGTCTGTTCTGAGAGGATGTTGAGTCTGTTATGAGATGATGTTGAGTCTGCTCTGAGAGGATGTTAGTATGCTCTGAGAGGATGTTGAGTCTGTTCTGAGAGGATGTTGAGTCTGTTCTGAGAGGATGTTGAGTCTGTTCTGAGAGGATGTTGAGTCTGCTCTGAGAGGATGTTGAGTCTGCTCTGAGAGGATGTTGAGTCTGTTCTGAGAGGATGTTAGTATGCTCTGAGAGGATGTTGAGTCTGTTCTGAGAGGATGTTGAGTCTGCTCTGAGAGGATGTTGAGTCTGCTCTGAGAGGATGTTGAGTCTGATCTGAGAGGATGTTAGTATGCTCTGAGAGGATGTTGAGTCTGTTCTGAGAGGATGTTGAGTCTGCTCTGAGAGGATGTTGAGTCTGCTCTGAGAGGATGTTGAGTCTGTTCTGAGAGGATGTTGAGTCTGTTCTGAGAGGATGTTAGTATGCTCTGAGAGGTTGTTAGTATGCTCTGAGAGGATGTTGAGTCTGTTCTGAGAGGATGTTGAGTCTGTTATGAGATGATGTTGAGTCTGCTCTGAGAGGATGTTAGTATGCTCTGAGAGGATGTTGAGTCTGCTCTGAGAGGATGTTAGTATGCTCTGAGAGGATGTTGAGTCTGTTCTGAGAGGATGTTGAGTCTGTTCTGAGAGGATGTTGAGTCTGTTCTGAGAGGATGTTGAGTCTGTTCTGAGAGGATGTTAAGTCTGTTCTGAGAGGATGTTAGTATGCTCTGAGAGGATGTTAGTATGCTCTGAGAGGATGTTAGTATGCTCTGAGAGGATGTTGAGTCTGCTCTGAGAGGATGTTGAGTCTGTTCTGAGAGGATGTTGAGTCTGTTCTGAGAGGATGTTGAGTCTGTTCTGAGAGGATGTTGAGTCTGCTCTGAGAGGATGTTGAGTCTGTTCTGAGAGGATGTTGAGCCTGCTCTGAGAGGATGTTAGTATGCTCTGAGAGGATGTTGAGTCTGTTCTGAGAGGATGTTAGTATGCTCTGAGAGGATGTTGAGGCTGTTCTGAGAGGATGTTAGTATGCTCTGAGAGGATGTTGAGTCTGTTCTGAGATGATGTTGAGTCTGCTCTGAGAGGATGTTGAGTCTGTTCTGAGAGGATGTTGAGTCTGTTCTGAGATGATGTTGAGTCTGCTCTGAGAGGATGTTAGTATGCTCTGAGAGGATGTTGAGTCTGTTCTGAGAGGATGTTAGTATGCTCTGAGAGGATGTTGAGTCTGTTCTGAGAGGATGTTGAGTCTGTTCTGAGAGGATGTTGAGTCTGTTCTGAGAGGATGTTGAGTCTGCTCTGAGAGGATGTTGAGTCTGTTCTGAGAGGATGTTGAGCCTGCTCTGAGAGGATGTTAGTATGCTCTGAGAGGATGTTGAGTCTGTTCTGAGAGGATGTTAGTATGCTCTGAGAGGATGTTGAGGCTGTTCTGAGAGGATGTTAGTATGCTCTGAGAGGATGTTGAGTCTGTTCTGAGATGATGTTGAGTCTGCTCTGAGAGGATGTTGAGTCTGTTCTGAGAGGATGTTGAGTCTGTTCTGAGATGATGTTGAGTCTGCTCTGAGAGGATGTTAGTATGCTCTGAGAGGATGTTGAGTCTGTTCTGAGAGGATGTTGAGTCTGTTCTGAGAGGATGTTAGTATGCTCTGAGAGGATGTTGAGTCTGTTCTGAGAGAATGTTGAGTCTGTTCTGAGAGGATGTTGAGTCTGTTCTGAGATGATGTTGAGTCTGCTCTGAGAGGATGTTGAGTCTGCTCTGAGAGGATGTTGAGTCTGTTCTGAGAGGATGTTGAGTCTGTTCTGAGAGGATGTTGAGTCTGTTCTGAGAGGATGTTGAGTCTGCTCTGAGAGGATGTTGAGTCTGTTCTGAGAGGATGTTGAGCCTGCTCTGAGAGGATGTTAGTATGCTCTGAGAGGATGTTGAGTCTGTTCTGAGAGGATGTTAGTATGCTCTGAGAGGATGTTGAGGCTGTTCTGAGAGGATGTTAGTATGCTCTGAGAGGATGTTGAGTCTGTTCTGAGATGATGTTGAGTCTGCTCTGAGAGGATGTTGAGTCTGTTCTGAGAGGATGTTGAGTCTGTTCTGAGATGATGTTGAGTCTGCTCTGAGAGGATGTTAGTATGCTCTGAGAGGATGTTGAGTCTGTTCTGAGAGGATGTTGAGTCTGTTCTGAGAGGATGTTAGTATGCTCTGAGAGGATGTTGAGTCTGTTCTGAGAGAATGTTGAGTCTGTTCTGAGAGGATGTTGAGTCTGTTCTGAGATGATGTTGAGTCTGCTCTGAGAGGATGTTGAGTCTGCTCTGAGAGGATGTTGAGTCTGCTCTGAGAGGATGTTGAGTCTGTTCTGAGAGGATGTTGAGTCTGTCTTCCCACAGTTACACATCATCTATACTAGGAATGGGAGAAGAGGTAGACGGGAGGTGAGAGGGCACGGAAGGAGGAGTAGACTGTCACGTCAGCAACCGGTGTACCAGAAGTATAAACATGATGTAAGCCGTGTGAGTACTGGCGAACTGGACATTCAACATGGCACTGGACTCTGGGGGCACCGTCATCGAGCCAGCTGGGAACAGACAAAATACAAGCAAGATTATTTGTTGTAGAATCCAATGCAGTTATAGTGGATAGTGTTGTATCTATAAATATCTTAATAACAAACTTTATATGGCTGATATTAAATTCACTGTTAATATATCTAGAAATAGATCTGAACAATACTGAAGAATGTCCCGTCATTCAAAGCGAAAAGTGAAACAATTTATAATTGAATATCTCTATAACTTTCATTGAATATTTTACTCTCAAAGTGACATAAAGAACTGTTCAACCAACAGAGCAAAACTTGCCATAACTCTGTTCCTTGGATACTAATTGGAGCAGTGACGTATGTATAGTAACCCTAAAACAAACTGAAGACATTAAAAAAAATAAAAAAAATTGCCCAACTCTATGAAAGTATTGCTATTTTATGAATCTAGGCCATGTTTATCATGTTTACATGAGAGAAGATCTAAAGGATCTAGATCTAGATCTAATTTTTAAAACTACACTTTGCACAGATAGTTCTTTTTACTTTGACACATGAAAATTACAAAATATAGTCTATTGATTTCATTATTTAATAAAAATAAGCTTCAAATTTGTCTTTCAAAAGCATTTTTACATAAACTCGTTCCTTATATCTGCGAAGTTAGAAGTCCTGACGTACTTTATAAACCCATTCATTAAAAAAATCGTCTCATTCATCTCGCTCTAATTTCATTTTTAATACATGTGAATGTATCGGCTTAACGGGTAAACACATTTTCACAAAAATCCTTTTATTTTCGTGGCGAAAGAGAAAAACCTGAAAGGAACATTAGCTAAGTTTAACATACATCTGAATCCAATCCACTACATTAGTAATACAGAAACTAAGGACCGCAGGCCGCGGGTAATGTCCGGCTAGCTATTAATAAAATGTATTATACTGCATTTGTTTTACTCTGTTCTATACTTTTAAAATCGAAATTTAAGAATGGGATACCAAAATGGTCTGTACTTTATCATAGCATTAGAGACTTTGCTTACTGCTTTAACTAATTAGATTCTAGGACTAGAAAAAAACACACACACAACAATGACATCTACCTCTTTTGACGTTGTTTGATCCACCTGCAAATGAAGAAAGAAATCAAATGTTAATTAGCCTCAAGGCTCCGTGGCAGAAAAATGGTTGAAAGCACGTGCTAAGTAAATACTATCAGACTAATAAAATGACCTTAGCCTAAATACTTTCCACACCTACCTGTTAATACGCTGACGTGGGCTGACGTCATTAGCGTTTCGTCATGAAACCTACAGGTGTAAATACCTGAATCGTCATGATGAGCACTCTGAATCCTGAGATGACTGCTCACTTGATCTCTGGGAGAGAAAAAAAAAGTCTGTACAAATGGCGGCTTCATTTATTAATTCAGAACTGAACTGGAAACTTTGCAAGACATACAGCACTCCGGTAAATTCAATAAGCTTCAGTCTGCACAGCCTTCTAAACGTCTTGATCAGAGACAGAGACCGACTTGGGTCAAGTTGACCACATTAGATTAAGTTATTCGCTAATAGCCCAATGCTGATCCACTCCAAGCTCCAACGAGTGTAAACAATTGGTGAAACGAAATATTGCCAGGAAGTGCAAGCATTGGTTGCTCTAAATAGTGCAAGGTCGATTGTGTGCAGGTCGATTGTGTGCAGGTCGATTGTGTGCAGTGTGCAGGTCGATTGTGTGCAGGTCGATTGTGTGTAGGTCGATTGTGTGCAGGTCGATTGTGTGCAGGTCGATTGTGTGTAGGTCGATTGTGTGCAGGTCGATTGTGTGCAGTGTGCAGGTCGATTGTGTGCAGTGTGCAGGTCGATTGTGTGCAGTGTGCAGGTCGATTGTGTCTAGGTCGATTGTGTCTAGGTCGATTGTGTCTAGGTCGATTGTGTCTAGGTCGATTGTGTCTAGGTCGATTGTGTGCAGGTCGATTGTGTGCAGGTCGATTGTGTGTAGGTCGATTGTGTGCAGGTCGATTGTGTGCAGGTCGATTGTGTGCAGTGTGCAGGTCGATTGTGTGCAGGTCGATTGTGTCTAGGTCGATTGTGTGTAGGTCGATTGTGTGCAGTGTGCAGGTCGATTGTGTGCAGGTCGATTGTGTCTAGGTCGATTGTGTGCAGGTCGATTGTGTGTAGGTCGATTGTGTGCAGGTCGATTGTGTGTAGGTCAATTGTGTGCAGGTCGATTGTGTGCAGGTCGATTGTGTGCAGGTCGATTGTGTGTAGGTCGATTGTGTGCAGGTCGATTGTGTGCAGGTCGATTGTGTGCAGGTCGATTGTGTGCAGGTCGATTGTGTGCAGGTCGATTGTGTCTAGGTCGATTGTGTCTAGGTCGATTGTGTCTAGGTCGATTGTGTGCAGGTCGATTGTGTGCAGGTCGATTGTGTGTAGGTCGATTGTGTGCAGGTCGATTGTGTGCAGGTCGATTGTGTGCAGTGTGCAGGTCGATTGTGTGCAGGTCGATTGTGTCTAGGTCGATTGTGTGTAGGTCGATTGTGTGCAGTGTGCAGGTCGATTGTGTGCAGGTCGATTGTGTCTAGGTCGATTGTGTGCAGGTCGATTGTGTGTAGGTCGATTGTGTGCAGGTCGATTGTGTGTAGGTCAATTGTGTGCAGGTCGATTGTGTGCAGGTCGATTGTGTGCAGGTCGATTGTGTGTAGGTCGATTGTGTGCAGGTCGATTGTGTGCAGGTCGATTGTGTGCAGGTCGATTGTGTGCAGGTCGATTGTGTGCAGGTCGATTGTGTGCAGGTCGATTGTGTGTAGGTCGATTGTGTGCAGGTCGATTGTGTGTAGGTCGATTGTGTGCAGGTCGATTGTGTGTAGGTCGATTGTGTGCAGGTCGATTGTGTCTAGGTCGATTGTGTCTAGGTCGATTGTGTGCAGGTCGATTGTGTGCAGGTCGATTGTGTCTAGGTCGATTGTGTGCAGGTCGATTGTGTCTAGGTCGATTGTGTGTAGGTCGATTGTGTGCAGGTCGATTGTGTATTTCTTGTTTGTTTTTGTTTGTATTGAATGACTTGAACTAAGGTTGACAAACGTCCTTTGTGTTTGTGATCTGTCCTCTGTTAAGCCCGTCTGTCATGTTTATTTCTCAATATGCGAAACAGTTTGAAATAGGTGCGAGACTTTTGCTCTTTTGAATAGGAGACTCTTTTATTATTAAACTGAGCAAGCCAATGGTTTCTACATGTACAAATACAACGATGTACAAATACAACTTTGAAAGAAGATTTGAAAGTTATATAAAGTTTTTGTTTCTATAAACTGGAATTAGTCAAACTATTTCGTCTCCTGTCACATATTCACACACACACAAAACAATATTAAAAAGGTTGTTCGTGTTTATCCCCAACTGTGTAATTACTATGCACGGGAGCTTGAGTAAGTGCTATTAATCCGCAGGGAGCCATCTACGAGTTTATGTGCATAACAGAACCCTTTTCTTCTTGTGTTGAAACATGTCATGATTTATTTTTCTTTGATGCTTTTAGAATGATTAACGAAATGGATAGTTACATTTTGATACGTTTTCTTATTCCATTCTAAAATAAAAAAAAAAAAAAGAAACAAGATGACCGAAAGTAGTTACGAACCCTATTAGCATCGTATGATGCCAACGTGCTATAAATATGGCCATTTAATATTAATACCAGTAACAATCCATAGAAGAACACGTGGATTGGGGCGGGTCTGTCAAAATAAAAAAAAAGTGTTTGAAATGGAACTTGCATCAAGTACGTGGGATTAGTTTCTATAGACGTGTTCAACGATACGGTTTATAACTGACCTATTTGTATGCTAACAACGTCCTAAGTCCTAAGGAGTTGATTGTGAAGCCAGATTCCACGTCTAAGTACTCAGACATACTGAAGACTGGAGTTCATTATTCAGTTTATTTACATTTCAGTATCCTGATAAGAACACATTTGCATATTGGAGTCTCCTTCATTTCTTGGTTTTCTAGTTTAAGAATCAGTCCTCCACATGAACTTTACCCAGAGCTAACAAGGAAACTAAATGACCAGATCAACTGAAATTCGTGTCCTACATTACAAAACAACTTGGTGTCAGAAGAATGCTAAATGAATCTAAAGGAAATGTATCAGTTCGTTTTGATATTCTTCCGATCTGTGTGATAAACATTGATGAGCTAGATTTTATTTGACAATACTTTGTTTTGTTAATGAAATGCCTACGCTCATCGAATGTGCACCGAAGATAATGCAGCATCATTTTTCTTTTCAACCCTATTGCACTAGTCTCGGTATGTATAACAATAATAATTTCGGGAAAGTGAGTTAAGATAAAGGCACATTCCTCGTTCCATAAGCTAGGACAAATTTGTACAAATGCTCCTTCTTCCCTATTGCTATTATAGCACGGAATGGCTGGCTTCAGCAAGCCAGGAAAACCAATGACTTGGCAGATTTTAAGTCCTTGGTTAACATGCATGACTAGATTGACCTAGGAACACGAGTAGGACGTAATCATCTTCTTTTTTTTTGAAGTAACTTCTGTATTTTATGAAATAAGATAGTTACTTCTATTTGTGTGTACAAATACACAAGCCAATGAATTTAAAAAGGAAATCAACTAAAACCAAGAGACTACTTCGTGGGTCCTTATTAAATATTTACACCCCATTAACACTGACACGACCTCCCCCAGCAATTATCGTAATTAATGTGTAATCTAGGTCAGTCATTAGTGCCAGCTAGAAGTTTCGTGATTTTATTGAACCCTATCGAGAAGTTGAATCTTCTATGGCTCACGCGAACAATTGAAACATTTGGCATGTGTTTGTTTGGGCAGGTCACACATCAAGTATTAAGTACCAACAATTAAGAGAAAAACTCCAGAGTAATCACTTCCGGTGTTACATAATGCATTTCTAAGATTTGATAGGCCATTTATCAATGTAAAGAAAGTGAATTTCGTTGCATTTAATTCTTCTAAAATTGAAATTAGGAAATATTCGATAATTAATATGGCAAATGGCACAAATATAAATCACATAATTCTTTAAGTTATTAAAAGAATCTAGTTTTCTTTCCAATCCTCGGACATGTGAAGGTTTTTAATAAATGTTGCTGGAAATTATATTGATGTGTAGGAAGAGAGTCCAAAACACCAAATCTTTAATTGTATGAAAAACGTGGTCCTGTTTTTGATTGGAATCTTGATTTCAATCTTTGATTTATGCCGTAACACTCTTGCTGGCTCATCATCAGTGGCCTCTCTTGGGAAATATGGAAAGCGGAAATGAAAGAGGTTCAGTTCAATTGGGTGCGCATGTTTTCCAGTCACGTGGAGGCTCTGTCCGGTGGCAGACATCTTTAAATTCAAATATATTTTAGTTTGTGCTCGTGTGTCTTGTGTGTCTGTGTGTGTCTATGTATGTCTACGTGTGTCCATGTGTGTCTATGTGTGCTTTAGTGTTTGTCTGTGTGTACTTCTTCAGATTTATTTATTTATTTTAATAGAGCTCATTTTGTTACGTGAATGTTTAAAAACTGCGAAGATAAACAACAATCAAACGAAACCATAACTCAGTTATCGCATAATATCGGTACGCTACGGCTGACTATGTCATAATTTTATTTGCATTAAAAATACCAATCATACAGTCGCTTCTTTGTAAAAAAAATAGGTGCCGGTGATGGATTGCTAAACTTTTAACTACTAATACATTAATAATAAACGTTAAAATACTAGAAAAGTAATAATTTTTCCCCACATTGAAAAAGGTGCCGGTACTCCGTACCGGTGCGTACCGTCACAAAAAAGCACTGGATCAATAAATCTAGACTTAAAAGAGAATGCGCAAAATTTTCCTGAGTATGAAGTTATTACACTCTTGAATCAATAATGCTTTACATTCTGAAAGTCCCGAACGCGATAGTCCTTTCAAGATGGCGATAGTCCTTTCAAGATGGCGATAGTCCTTTCAAGAACACGATAGTCCTTTCAAGATGGCGATAGTCCTTTCAAGATGGCGATAGTCCTTTCAAGATGGCGATAGTCCTTTCAAGAACACGAAAGTCCTTTCAAGAACACGATAGTCCTTTGAAGAACGCGATAGTCCTTTCAAGAACGCGATAGTCCTTTCAAGAACGTGATAGTCCTTTCAAGAACGTGATAGTCCTTTCAAGAACACGAAAGTCCTTTCAAGAACACGATAGTCCTTTCAAGAACGTGATAGTCCTTTCAAGAACATAATAGTCCTTTGAAGAACATGATAGTCCTTTCAAGAACACGATAGTCCTTTCAAGAACGTGATAGTCCTTTCAAGAACACGAAAGTCCTTTCAAGAACACGATAGTCCTTTCAAGAACACGATAGCCCTTTCAAGAACGTGATAGTCCTTTCAAGAACACGAAAGTCCTTTCAAGAACCTGATAGTCCTTTCAAGAACACGATAGCCCTTTCAAGAACGTGATAGTCCTTTCAAGAACACGAAAGTCCTTTCAAGAACACGATAGTCCTTTGAAGAACGCGATAGTCCTTTCAAGAACGTGATAGTCCTTTCATGAACGTGATAGTCCTTTCAAGAACATGATAGTCCTTTCAAGAACACGAAAGTCCTTTCAAGAACACGATAGTCCTTTCAAGAACACGATAGTCCTTTCAAGAACACGATAGCCCTTTCAAGAACACGATAGCCCTTTCAAGAACGTGATAGTCCTTTCAAGAACACGAAAGTCCTTTCAAGAACACGAAAGTCTTTTCAAGAACGTGATAGTCCTTTCAAGAACACGATAGTCCTTTCAAGAACACGATAGTCCTTTCAAGAACACGAAAGTCATTTCAAGAACACGAAAGTCCTTTCAAGAACACGAAAGTCCTTTCAAGAACACGAAAGTCCTTTCAAGAACACGATAGTCCTTTCAAGAACATGATAGTCCTTTCAAGAACACGAAAGTCCTTTCAAGAACACGAAAGTCCTTTCAAGAAAACGAAAGTCCTTTCAAGAACAAGAAAGTCCTTTCAAGAACGCGATAGTCCTTTCAAGAACACGATAGTCCTTTCAAGAACACGAAAGTCCTTTCAAAAACACGATAGCCCTTTCAAGAACGTGATAGTCCTTTCAAGAACGCGATAGTCCTTTCAAGAACGCGATAGCCCTTTCAAGAACGCGATAGTCCTTTCAAGAACACGATAGTTCTTTCAAGAACGCGATAGTCCTTTCAAGAACACGATAGCCCTTTCAAGAACACGATAGTCCTTTCAAGAACACGATAGTCCTTTCAAGAACGTGATAGTCCTTTCAAGAACACGATAGTCCTTTCAAGAACGTGACAGTCCTTTCAAGAACGTGATAGTCCTTTCAAGAACACGATAGTCCTTTCAAGAACGTGTAGTCCTTTCAAGAACGTGATAGTCCTTTCAAGAACACGATAGTCCTTTCAAGAACGTGATAGTCCTTTCAAGAACGTGATAGTCCTTTCAAGAACGTGATAGTCCTTTCAAGAACGTGATAGTCCTTTCAAGAACACGATAGTCCTTTCAAGAACACGATAGTCCTTTCAAGAACACGATAGTTTCAAGAACACGAAAGTCCTTTTAAGAACACGATAGTCCTTTCAAGAACACGATAGTTTCAAGAACGCGATAGTCCTTTCAAGAACATGATAGTCCTTTCAAGAACGCGATAGTCCTTTCAAGAACATGATAGTCCTTTCAAGAACGTGATAGTCCTTTCAAAACCGATGTTGGCTCTAGTGTTTAAGCTAAATTAACATTTATTTATTTTTTACTTTGAAAAATTTTAACGGTCAAACTAGAGTTTTCCCCATGTGGGCTACGAGCTAGTAATTCTTTTTTTTCAGCGATATACATCAACTGTTACATTTCTGGGAAAATCGTTAGAGACGTTTCATGATCAGAGTCCATGAAGGTTCCTGGTTGCTGAAAGTTCAACAACAAAGAAACTCTTCCAAGGTGCCCATGGGTTAAAGAACAACAACAAAAAAGAATATAAACATATTTGTTTAAAACATATATTTAAATGTCCTAACATCCACTGAGAAGAAACACAGCTTTTTAAGTGTATCATGTTAAGTATGTTCACCCTTAAATCTTGATTTCATCTAGCTTCCATTAGACGTCACCAGAGATAGAGACCAAATAGATGTAGAATATAGATTATAACATCACCAGAGATAGAGACCAGATAGATGTAGTGTATAGATTATAACATCACCAGAGATAGAGACCAGATTGATGTAGTGTATAGATTATACATCACCACAGTTAGAGACCAGATAGATGTAGTGTATAGATTATACATCACCCCAGTTAGAGACCAGATAGATGTAGTGTATAGATTATACATCACCACAGTTAGAGACCAGATAGATGTAGTGTATAGATTATACATCACCACAGTTAGAGACCAGATAGATGTAGTGTATAGATTATACATCACCACAGTTAGAGACCAGATAGATGTAGTGTATAGATTATACATCACCACAGTTAGAGACCAGAGAGATGTAGTGTATAGAATATACATCACCACAGTTAGAGACCAGATAGATGTAGTGTATAGATCAAGTTTCTTATATTCGATTTCTTTTTGTTCGCATGAAATGTTCTATGTCAATGTCATGCAATGTCTATTCCTTTGTTATTAACTTCCAGACTTGAACGTGAGTGTTTGCATGTGTGTATCTGTGTTATTTTTAGCGTACATGTTTTAAAGAAAAGAAATGAAACATGTAGAGTAACCTACTTTGTCAACTCGGAACTAGAGCTATGCATGGCCAGACGGGTCAACTAGAGCTATGCATGGCCAGACGGGTCAACTAGAGCTATGCATGGCCAGACGGGTCAACTAGAGCTATGCATGGCCAGACGGGTCAACTAGAGCTATGCATGGCCAGACGGATCATGTATCATATTTTACGTATGTGTAAGAGCATTTGTCATTTACACCTGAGCTACTGAAGTGGAAGGTATTTGTCTAATGAAGCTGATGGTGATTTTAAATTTGAGTGTGCAGACTAACCTTATCGTTCTAAGCAGCTGACGAATGAATCTGTTAACGCTAGAATTCGACAGTTTTTAATGGTCGACCGATGTTTCTCCAATTTGACTACTGCCGCCCCTGCAAATCAAACCATTCGTGTCCCCCCTTTGTCATGTAAGGGATCTTGTGAAAGTCCGGGGAGCAGCTTCATGGCAAAACGTTTCAAAGCAGTATGAGCTCTAGACAGAACGCTATCTCTTCCAGTCAGAACGCAGGTCTATACAATGAAATGAAGAAGGAAGAAACGGGCTGACGTTGTAGCGTGAGAGACATTGGAGGAAGTAGAGCATGTAGACCTATGTACAGTCTGGACTTGATAGCAGCAAGATTATCTTCGTGTGGACTTGATAGAAGCAAGATTATCTTCGTGTGGACTTGATAGCAGCAAGATTATCTTCGTGTGGACTTGATAGCAGCAAGATCATCTTCGTGTGGACTTGATAGCAGCAAAATTATCTTCGTGTGGACTTGATAGCAGCAAGATTATCTTGATGTGGACTTGATAGCAGCAAGATTATCTTGATGTGGACTTGATAGCAGCAAGATTATCTTGATGTGGACTTGATAGCAGCAAGATTATCTTGATGTGGACTTGATAGCAGCAAGATTATCTTGATGTGGACTTGATAGCAGCAAGATTATCTTGATGTGGACTTGATAGCAGCAAGATTATCTTGATGTGGACTTGATAGCAGCAAGATTATCTTCGTGTGGACTTGATAGCAGCAAGATTATCTTGATGTGGACTTGATAGCAGCAAGATTATCTTGATGTGGACTTGATAGCAGCAAGATTATCTTGATGTGGACTTGATAGCAGCAAGATTATCTTGATGTGGACTTGATAGCAGCAAGATTATCTTGATGTGGACTTGATAGCAGCAAGATTATCTTGATGTGGACTTGATAGCAGCAAGATTATCTTGATGTGGACTTGATAGCAGCAAGATTATCTTGATGTGGACTTGATAGCAGCAAGATTATCTTGATGTGGACTTGATAGCAGCAAGATTATCTTGATGTGGACTTGATAGCAGCAAGATTATCTTCGTGTGGAGCACAACATCTTGTAGCGGGTCTGTTCTACGGAGCGATGGTTTCAGAAAATGCATCTCTGTTTTTTTGGAACTTATTGATTTTTGGTTGAGTTGGTGGGAACTGAACAGGCTGTAAGTTTTCATCATGTCCTGGCTGAGGCTGTCCAGGCCTGAGCAAGCTATGATAGCACAGTGCAGGACAGGCCACTGTCCTGTTGGCTCATATTTCTCACGTCTATGGCCAAATTTCGATTCACGGTGCCCCCGCTGTGGGAAAGAAGAGGAAACCGTGCCTCATATTCTGTTTGACTGCCTCAGACTTACTGATCTCCGCCTCTACTGGTCTAGGAAACCCAAAATTCTCGACCTGTATGGTGACATATATGCACTACGCAAGCCAGCAGGTTTCTGTCCAGGGCTTTTGCAAGAGAGGATTTGAGCCTCTCAAGCCTTTTAATACTACACATCCAAATATAAAACTCAAGCACGCATCAAACATGTATCATACTTATGTACCTGGCAGGTGAGTCTTCTTGTGATAAACTAATTCTATCATCCTCCTCATCCACCTCCTCCATGTCCTTGAACCAGACGAGTCCTCCGTCCGTGTTGCCGTCTGTGGTGGCGTTACAGTATAAGTTAATGACCTCGCCACTGTTTAGATAATGGGTGCCGCTTATGAAGATCTCTGAAATGGAAGAGAAATTTTGTTAGGTCAAGGTCCAATATTTTGCTGACTCAAAATGGAGTTGACGTAAAGAGTAGAAGTAGGTCAACCAGGCACCTTGGGCACACATTACAACATTCGTATGGCAGTGCGGAATGACTGAGAAAAAGAGAATGCTTCTTCTTACAAAGCTTATATCAACTTTCTCTCTCTTTGTCTGTCTCTCTTTGTCTGTCTCTCTTTGTCTGTCTCTCTATGTCTGTCTCTATGTCTGTTTCTCTGTCTGTCTGGTAAAAAATTTTTTCAACTTACTCTCTCTTTGTCTGTCTCTCTGTCTGGTACAAAGCTTCTATCATCTTACTCTCTCTTTGTCTGTCTCTCTTTGTCTGTCTCTCTTTGTCTGTCTCTCTGTCTGATAAAAGTTTTGTACTAGTTTTTGTCCCATTTCCTATTCTAGGATCAAGTTGAAACTTTGCACAATTATTCATTAAACCTGACAAGACATAAAGCGATAAAAAAAATTAAACAATTAGTTCATATATTATTGGGGATTGAAATAAGAGGAATAAATGCTACTTAATGAGAAATGTGGATATATATATATATATATGGGTTTATTCCCCTTATTACGTTTGGACACATTTTTTCTCCCATTTTCCATTCTCGGTTCAAGTTGAAACTTTTCATAATTATTCATAGTCGATGACAATACACGAATCAAACTATAAAAATAATAAATTAATTAATCATTTAGTACTAACTAATTAATTTTGTGTTATATAACAGTTAGGAGTTAGGAAGCATCTTCTTCGTTTTCATTTTACATGTTGAAGGGTTCAGATCAGTAATCCTATATCTGAGATGAATCGCGCAGTGGTTTCCAGATCAAGCAGTTCTCCGTATAGTTTCTGTTCTATAGGAGCTCCCTCAAGAGAAAGGGAGCTAAATCCAGCCATTTTCAGATCAATGGCAGTAATTAGTTGTTCTTTTCCTTTGATAAGCTTTGTTTTTAAAAGTATTTTTTTCCTTTATTGCTGGTTCAGCGACGGAAATAGCTGTCTAGATGAAGAATAATTATTTCAGTAATAATAATTTTGAAAGAACAAAGAAATGATTACAAACGATGCAGGGCAGTGTCCCCAACTTTAAGATGACAGCAAACATCCATCTGTCTACTGCTAAACTATTGACGATTTCTTGCTATCTTTAGGCAAAGTTAATCGGACACCAGTAACAAACTTTTTTTAAACACTTTAAGCCTGACTAAATATATTCTAGTTACATGGCTGTAAGCTTTGTGTGAAAAACAGTTCGCACAAGTCAATGTAGAATTATTGTAAACATCTGCATTTAGAGATCTATTATGAAAACAACATAATTACATACCTGGGTTTCTTTTAACGGGAGAACTTGATGTTTCTGAAATGAAGTCAACGTTTGTGGAAATCAGTAGTGTATAGAACTAAGTTACCTTATTTCGCTATAACGCAATAAACTACAGTCAAATCAGGCTTTGAAAGTTTTCCTTAAAAAATGATTCTCCTGAAAATGTTTCAGAATAAAATTGAAGTAAAAATGTAAACATTTTCCATCTATCCATCCACTGCGCTACAGCCCACAGAAGGCTCTGGCTTACTATAACATTTGATTCCATTCAGATCTCTCTTGAGCTTTGAGTTTCCATGCCCGTTTGCTATATTGGTATTAAATAGCGCTAAAACCCTTTCTTTAGAAGTAGTGCACATTTAGATGTAGACAATACACAGTGTGTTGCTTAGCACCAAATTAGTTTTACATCACTTCCTTTAGTTTCTCAGCTAAGTTATATCATACCGGAAACAGATAGATCCACAACACGGCGCAGGATCTTTTTGCTGACGCTAATCTGACACTCGTATTCTCCCGCGTCATCGACTGTCACGTCCTGGATGATCAAATCCCAGCGGTTCTCAGACATTGAATGATCCACAGAAACCCTTGGATCATTGATCCATGTCTTCTTTCCGATAGTGAGTGGTCCTTTGGCTGACAGCCTTCTCCAGACAACCTGTTAGAGAAGATAGTTCTAATTCTGAAGTGGGTCACACATGTCTTGTATATAATAATAATGATAATATTAATAATAAATCCTCAGTGAATACAACATGAATTTTGTTTCTATTTAACGAAACTCGAACCTGGCAGTGCCAGAGAAGGAATACTTGTTCGTTTCTAACATAATAATAATAATAATAATAATATAAGAAAAACCGAAATGGAAAAAAAAAAAAAAGAAAATATGGGAACCTAGGCTTGGAGATTAAGCGGTTATGGACTTTATCTAAAGTAGCGTCTAATATAGCAATATATCCTGTTGTTATATCAACTGGGGGGGGGGATAA
This sequence comes from Biomphalaria glabrata, assembly GCF_947242115.1. NCBI lineage: Eukaryota > Metazoa > Mollusca > Gastropoda > Planorbidae > Biomphalaria > Biomphalaria glabrata. The sequence continues at coordinate 29,543,303 of NC_074711.1, read as the reverse complement.
TGGCAACTGAATTCACAGATAGCTTTAGGGCTCTTAACATCTCTAAGAATATTCTAGTGCCTGTCAGAGGGCGGTACTGCTTCAGACCTGCCACATCACCAGAACATTTCTCAGTGGACACTGTTAAAGGGAGTAATTCGAATTATGTTTCTCGAAGCTGGACTCTGGCAGTGATTGTAATTCCCAGCGGGGCATGACACATGACACCGTCCACAACAAAAGGAAAAGGCAGAAACCATTGTAAAAACAGTAATAAAAGGAAAAGAGTTGGTAGTCAGGTGGGACAACTGGACAGGTCACATGTTTAAAGATGAAGATTGACAACTAAACAGGTCACTTTAGTCTTAAGATGAAGATTGACAACTGGACAGGTCACTTTAGTATTAAGATGAAGATTGACAACTGGACAGGTCACTTTAGTCTTAAGATGAAGATTGACAACTGGACAGGTCACTTTAGTCTTAAGATGAAGATTGACAACTGGACAGGTCACTTTAGTCTTAAGATGAAGATTGACAACTGGACAGGTCACTTTAGTCAAAAGATGAAGATTGACAACTGGACAGGTCACATCAGTCTTAAGAAAAAGATTGACAACTGGACAGATCGCATTAGTCTAAAGATGTAGATTGACAACTGGACAGGTCACATTAGTCTAAAGATGTAGATTGACAACTGGACAGGTCACATTAGTCTAAAGATGTAGATTGACAACTGGACAGGTCACATTAGTCTAAAGATAGAAATTAAACAAGACATAAACGTCGCGAGATAACAACGCGGATACAATAATTCGTAATTAGAAAAACACTTAAATAACACAATGATAAAACTATATATATATAATCAATTAGAGATTTTCATAAACGGCAGATAACTATAAATAGCTAGTAATTCGGTGCATCCAGTGTACAAATGATAGGAAGTGTTAGTCCGTTGATCAGATTAGATCCATGGTTCAGCTATGACATTCTAAAGTTCTATGCTAAATTGTGCGCACTTGTTAGCAGTGTACAGTGGAATAGAAAGGTCTAGGTTCTTTCGCTTGCGCCACAATTTAATTTGTAGTCATAGAAATAGAAATAGATCTTATACATGTCAATGTTTCTATGATTTAGTTTTCAACCATTATCTTTTTATATAGCATCCTCAACATAGTTTAGAATTGAAAATTTATCGTAAATAAACATCTTTACAAAAGTAACATTTTTAACAGAAACGAAATACAAATGTTTAAAATAAGTCGGCTTTTTCATTTTACGCATTAATGACTGACAATGTTCATGTCAGCTGATGTCAGAATTACAGGGACATGAAGTGAAACTAGAGCTCTCTTAGGTCAAGAGTTGAAAAAAAAAACCCGTCTATTTAGTAATTAAAAAACCTGGAGCGGGACTTGCAATAAAACAGCAAAACAAATTGTCGATTCCCCGAGGTATCCTAGAACACAGGCTTTAAAAACATTTTTTTGTTTGTTTTTTCAAAGACCTGACAACAAATAAAGCTCTCAAATTTCTCCCATGCAGTTACTCAGGATAAAACAGACGAGCCTCACATTATCTGTGCCATAAATGTTTTTCTAAATTCATACTTGATACGAATGAAATGTTTTAGAAGTGGTAGTGGTAGTGGTAACTGTCAGAACCAAATGTTAGTTAAATTAAGAAGTCTCTCCCCCTCTCGAAGTCTTCTGTGGAGCGAAGACGCCATTTAGCTATCTGAAAATAGGATACAACTATTCTCCCTTAATACAATACAAAGCACATTGTCGCCTGTAATGTGAGGAAAATGTTGCAAAATTCTTTTTTTTTAAACTCTCTAACTTAATCTCTTTTATGTAATCTTTATCTTAGTTTTTTTTTTTATCTCTAAATTTTCTCTATTTCTTTATAACAAACTTTATCTCGCTTTCTTTTTATAACGATTCTATCAACTCTGTCTGTCTGTCTAGTACAATGTTTGTCCACGTTATGTCTCCCACTTCCCATGCTCGGGTCAAGTTGAAACTCTGCACAATTATTCATTGTCCCTAACAAAACATGAATGTATAAAAAAAATAACAACTTTATTAATTAGTGGCAATTTATTAATTTAGTTTGATATTGATTAAGGAAAAAAATCTTAAAGTATTGATAGAAATGTCTTTATTATAAGTGTACAGTAATTTCCCTTACATAAGCTGGTTTCCTTTTAAATTTTGTGTTTATTTTGCTTGTTTTTTTTGTTACAAAGCTCATTTCAACTCACTCTGTCTGCTTGTCTGGTACAAAGTTTCTCCACGTTATTTCTCCCACACCCAATCTCGTAGGAAGAAATATTGCGAAATAATTTCTTTTACCTGAATTAACTATTTTGTTTGGTATCTTGAACAAGGGAAAGAAATCGTACTTGTCAGATGTGGTGGTATAAGCTGAATAAGTCCCTTTGAGGAATCTTTAGACCTGAGTGAACATTTCTTTATGCATTAAAAAAACGATCATGTAAACATTCACAAATACCGCCTTCTTCCCTCCCTCTTTCACAATTGGTCCAGACAATTGATAGGGTCATAGTGCAATAAGAAAGCTAAAAGCTAAACAAAAACAATTGGTAAAAATAGTTCCATCGCACAGACCTATATGTCTAGGTCGATCATACACATATATATACATATCTATACATATACATGACTGATCCAAACGTATTGATACAATTACACTTAATACAAGATTTTTTAAAAAAAGTTTTAATTGTTTTTCTTGTTCTATCAATTTTAATTGATTTCTTTTCCTGAACTTTTTTTTATATCTCTTTGAATCCTAGACATTTGTTGTTCTCTCTAAATCACTTGCTTTTGGTCACTGACACCCTTTTGGTCACTGACACCCTTTTGGTCACTGACACCCTTTTGGTCACTGACACCCTTTTGGTCACTAACACCCTTTTGGTCACTGACACCCTTTTGGTCACTGACACCCTTTTGGTCACTGACACCCTTTTGGTCACTGACACCCTTTTGGTCACTAACACCCTTTTGGTCACTGACACCCTTTTTTCCCCCAATCTTTTCTATTATCTTGATTTCTCTTTTTTTTTCTCTCAATCACTTCATCTTTGACAATTCTCACTAACTAATGATCCCTTCTTTCTCAACTAACTAATGATCCCTTCTTTCTCAACTAACTAATGATCCCTTCTTTCTCAACTAACTAATGATCCCTTCTTTCTCAACTAACTATTGATCCTTTCACTAGCTATTTATCCCTTCTTGTTCACTATTTATCCATTCTTATTCACTAACTATTGATCCTTTAATTTTCTCCGGACCAATCACTTAATATCGATCTTTCCATCATTTGCCTTTTTTTTTGTGTAAATGTTTCATTCATTATCACTCTTATTCTCACTACTCACTCAAAGTGTTATCTCTCTCTTTCTCTCTCTCTCTTTCTCTCTCTCTCTCTCTTCGTCTCTTCCCCACAGTAAAAAACCCATTGAACATAAAATGAGAAGATTGATGTGTTTACTAGAGGGTAAAATTTTATATCGAATTTTTATTTTACTACTCTCAATGACACTAAAGAGGCACATCAAAGTAAAACGTTACTAGTCTCGGTGCTGGAACACTTTGAACACGTGGACACACTTAGGAGTTTCATAGAAATAGTTTCTTACACCAAGTGTTTGTAATTAACTGGATAAGACATTTGAAAGGCATCATTGCTGTTCAGAGTTTTATATAGATTAGTGACAACCAGGAAGATCATGAGAAACAACATGAACTCTTGGACATGCAGACGAGTAGTTTCACTCTTTCTCTTTGCTATTCTGATGTGTGTGTGTGTGTGACTATGTGTCAGAACGTGTGCTGCAGCTAGTGTGTTTGCGTGCAGATTTGTCTTTGTATGTATGTTCGTGTTTTGTTTTATGGAATTAAATTTTCCTAGTTTCCAAAGTTGAACTTTGTAAGATTTTTGTTTCTTTTATTTATACTGGAGCTAAGTTTTCCGATAGTTCCAATCAAGTATCAGTCATATATAGACTTTGTTTTATTTATACTGGAGCTAAGTTTCCGATAGTTCCAATCAAGTATCAGTCATATATAGACTTTATTTTATTTATACTGGAGCTAAGTTTCCGATAGTTCCAATCAAGTATCAGTCTTATATAAACTTTATTTTATTTATCTTGAGCCTGACTTTAAGAGAGTTCCCATCAAGTACATATCAATATTAAAGGATACACTAATGTTACTATTAAAGAATGTTTTGAAAAAGATGCGTGCATGCATTTGCTGACATCGTTTCGACCATAGCTAAGGGCCAGGCATTCATCTTAATTCTATGAGATGATCCATAGCCGCTTCGCGACTGAAGGAAGCCATAGGCATGCATCTGTATCTTTAATTGTAACTATATAACAAATGTTTACATATGTATGTGCTAAAATACTCCGCTTTCATACAACGAAAAGGAAAGTTCTATGAAGACCATACATAGACTTACATATTATATCTAGACTGGAAACCGGAAACAAATTCTTATCCGCGATTGATTGATTCACAGACCTATATATATACAGATTTTTATGTACGTAACTCTTTTTCAAGCTCGTAAGAGTAGTCACCCCTTTAGTTTTCAAAGTTTAGAAATAATGCAAAATCATTTCTAGGATTTTCTTTAGAATGGGCTATTAATTCACGCTAATATATGAAACAAAGCCATTTCCTGTTAGTTTCCATTGAGATAATGTTTCAAAAATCCTAAATCGACATAATTCATGTCTATTGATTTTAATCATCTTATGTACATTTTAATAGATTGATGACCTAGATCTTTCTAGATTATGTATCAAAAAATTGCAAAATAATAATTATGAGATGAAAGTACTCTTATTTTTTATGTCCAATTACTAGATCTAGATCTAAAAATTAAATGTTATATAGGTAAGGGTTGAAAAAAAACAACAATTTACCTCTTGCAACTACTTTACAAAACAACGCCTTGTTTCAACTTTAAAAAATAAAATTCACGACATTTGTTTTTATTTTTTAAAGATCTCCATGTCCAGTCTAGATACAATATATATATATAAGTGTATGAGACCATAATAAATATAAATATATTCACTTTGCCTGTTTCATTTAACTAACAAATGAGTTCTTTTACACAAGACCAAAAGTAGCGGTTGCATCTATTACGATCACAGTACAATTAATAATGACCTGGGATTTAAAGAGCTCCTAAGTCCAGCCCAATCTAATGTTAAGGAAAGTAGAGGCGGTTAGTCCTGGTTATATCACACTTTTGTTAACCGTCAAAGAAACAGAGGACATTTCAATCAACATGGATGGCAAAGTCTGAACGTTAGGAACGGAGAGTTAGTGTGCCATTTAGAAAATGTACCATCACATGTGTGGTTTCTTATATTATATATATATATTTCTTTGTATTGTAGAATAGCTTAACATTTTAATGGTTGTATAGGTTTCCCATAAAAAAAACTCGAATTTTATTCAATGAAAGGTGTTTCTCGTGCAAAATCGTGGAAGACCCTTGGAGCTATGAATTCTATACTATTCTATATTAAGTACATTATGTCATGTCTTGATGTCGAATGTCGAAATGCAGAGTCCCCTAAAGAGGCCAAGCTGCCAGAGCCCCCAACTCCCTTGCTACGCCTCTGTCAGTGTCCATCCTCATTCTTTTGTTGACATTACAAATCTAGTCTAATTATTTGCTTTCCGCCCACACTTGGAGTTGAAACAGTCTTTGTAACGTGACTATACTTTACAATCAACAGTTGGACACGTTCAGCTATTGAAACAGTCAATGAGAAACTGTTATCATTCGTTGCACAAGTGAAATAACAATTTAATGGCTTGTTTGTGTACTTGAAACATTAGAGTGCCTTTACCAATACGATATTTAACAAACAAAAAAAAAAGTAATTCGTCAAGTATTAGTGCATCTGATCTGAATAGCCATTAAGAATTTGTTTTCCAAATGCCAAATAGACATGTGTTTACAAAACCATGGACATGCCACTATATAACATGCAAGATTAACTCTAATAATATCTGGAATAGCTTAGCGCCAGATAGGTTTTGAATGGTTATAAAAACAAAATAAAACTAACCCTTCTTTCCCGCCTATTACTGTATTAGATTAACACGCACATGTAACTGTTATTAAAAGTACGCTAAGAAGAAAACATTGGCCTAGCTCTAGGTTCTCATGAGAACTAAAACACATGTAAGGCTCTAGACTGTCTGCACTTTACGAGAGTTCATCAGAACATCGATCTGATCAATTTATTTTTCTTATATTCTCTCTCCTATCGAAATCTCTTATGTATAATGTTTTCTTGGGATCATTTTTTTATCCGGCTGTAAATAATACTATTTGTTTTGTACTATTTCTTATGACAAGCTCATTATAGATATTGTTATTGTTATATACGGATGTCTGAGTGCGCATGCGTACACGCGCGAGAATCCACGTGCTTGTGTGGGAGTTTGTTTATGTTTTCATGTTACAATTATTTGTCTGTACATGCTTGTAGTTTGATGTGCATGAGTTTGGTCATATTGTATTGTATTTAATAAACAAGAGTAAGGAACGCTAATAAAGTTAGAAGAGTTTAAAGCACTCACAGTTCTTTCCCCTAGGTGCTTGACTGAACAGTACAATTTCGCCTTGTCTCCCTTCTTATGCGTCACTTTAGTCGGCGCAGGCTCAAACTCTGGCAGACGAACTCGTATGGCGGGTAGAGCGATGCATGCTGGGGGGAGAAAAGAAACAATGGGGTACATTGAAAGTTCAGGCTACTCATTAGGAAGAAGGAAACTATCCAGTGGCTAAATGGCTAGATTTTAGGGTAGGAGCTTCAAACATTAGTAATGTACCCATAGATTTAGTGATTGAACAAACGCTTAGAGAAGAGAAAGAGAGAATGAATGGACATGTAGCAATGAGATGCAGCTTTCAGATGTGCTGTTAAAACATATATTTTATTTTCAATGTACTCTTAAGAAAGACTGGCCTAAATGTAAGAAAAAAATGGCAATGCGACTCTATTTCAGTTAGACTGGCAGTTATAAATATATTGCAATATTGCTTTAGCCTATGTGACAGTTGAGAAAGAGACAGGGGAGACAGACACGGATGGATTACGTCTTTTACATACATAAACATTAACCCATTGACTTTTGTTACATTAAATATTAAATTATGTGAATTGATCATAATATTTTAACAGCCATGGCGTTATAGGAATCATATATTAAATTTATCATAAAAAATAGAGAGAAACAAAGTCCAGAACGGGGATCGAACCCACGACTTTGAGTTATTAAAGCGACGCTCTATAACTGAGATATCCTGTTATACTATTACACACGAAATTAAGCTTGAAAAAAAATCGATTTTTACTTGAAACTTTCATGTTTTGATCTTCGCCTTTCCTTCCAAGAAGAAAGTTTGAGCTGATGGAAGGAATTGTATACGTAGGTCGGTCTGTCGGTCTGTCGGTCTGTCGGTCTGTCGGTCTGCGTGCTTAGGTCTAGGGTTTTAAAATGCACATTTTCAAATATTTTTTTTTGGAATGTAAGCGATTGGAAACAAAAAATTGTGAGCAGACGTAACTTTCATTGAAAGACGGAACAGAACTTGTCAGTCATATGACTCGGAATGTTTTGATTTGCAACATCATAAACAGTTAGAAGCAAAAAGGTGAAGCACCGCTGCACGTGGCGTGTAGCAGCTGGCTGTTGTCATTTTCTGAATTGTCTTCACAGACATGGATAACACATGCTGCAAGAGTAGAGAAAGGAGAGAATAGAGAGAAAATGAGTGAAAGAGAGAGAGAGAGAAACACTTGTCTGATAGAGAGAAAGAGAGAGTGCGTGTATGTGCCCGCGTGTGTGTGTGTGTGTGCGTGAGAGAGAGAGAGAGAGAGAGAGAGAGAGAGTACTTGGAAATAAATTCAAGAGAAGAAGAGAAACATAGAAAGTAAACACAGAAATAGTTTATGAAAAAAAAAAAAAAAGAAGAAAAAAAAAATTAATTGAAGATTTTGTTATAATTACGCCCTGCACACCGCCATCCACATTTTGTAGAGGGCGCGCACTATCTTGTGTACTATACAAGATCGAACTAACATGGAGTCTAGGCCTATTGGATGGTTGCTGAGAAGCAGGCTGTGTGTTGTAGCCGAAATATTGCTTATACAGGTCTGTCATTTCATCTTCATCTTCATCGATTTAAAACATCAACAGTCTCATTGTCTTCCTTTAGTTGAGCAGATTGCCTTAGATTGAGACCAGTCTTATATCTTTAGAGGGAGAGACAGACAGAGAGGATGGGAGAAAAAGACGAGAGAGATAAAAAAAGAGAAAAGAACGCAGGAGAGAGAGAGGTGGAGAGAGAGAGATAGAGAGATAGAGATGGAGAGAGAGAGGAGAGACAGAGAGGAAAAAAGGGAGATACCAAGAAATAGGATAATTACCATGTAGTGCTTTCAATAAAGGTTAATTTGAGGAAAGATATATCGCAAACGTTTGATTCAAAGATGTGAGAAATAGAAATATGTATTTTATATGTGGTGGGTTTGGCACAGAACAAACTAAATTCTAAATGATATGAAGAAGACAACTCGTAGGCCGATTTCAATCTCTTTATTATACACTAAAAACAAACCCACTACATATATATATATATTTTGTTTATATCATCAAACAATCCGGAAAATAGTTTTCTTTCCACAGATATCTTTGTATATTTTATCATATTATGAGTGTCATTGGCGTTTTAAAATGAATATAACAAACCACATACTTTCTCTTCACTCGCATAGAAAAAAAATAGATCTTGATTATATGACATGCCTTTCGCTCCAGTACCAAATGTATTACACATCAATTTATCTCTACAGGACTCTGAAAAGATTTCTCTTTAAAAATTAGGATGGAATTAATAAAGATGAACCTTACGTAAAGTCCAACCTCACTTTGACCTCAGTATGGCCTAATCGGTCAATAATGTTCTGACATACCGACCTCAGAGATATACAACATTCAACACTGGGGCACCCTAAGGGACTATAACACTTGGAATTTGGTTTTTGGTATTTTTATATGCAAGTGATTTCGGTCAACAAACTTCGCAGGCTTGTATTAGTTTGGCCTCTATTAGCCCAGATTTTACAAACTACATCACTGAAATGTGAAGTATTGAAACGTAGACCAGATATAGCTGTCCGGTTACAAATGTCAAAGAAAATTATTTTAGATTTTAAGAAAGAAAAAAACAACATGTCTCACTGCATAGACTATAGAAATTCTCGAATATTCGGCTAAATAGACTATAGAATAATCTAACATATTTTCCTAGGTAAGACTATAGAATAATCACAAATATTTGCTTTGACAGACTATGGAGTAATCTCAGATATTTGGCTGGATTTCTATATAGACTATGGAATAATCTCAAATCTTTCGCCTCAAAACAGGTCACAATAGAATCAGACAATATATGTTCCGGAAGCTAAAATTGGAACCAGTGAAATCTGCCCATGTGGAGTGTCATCAGAGAATGTTGACCATGTCCTTCAAAACCGCATTCTTCACCAAGTGGCCCAAACAAGACACTGGCCCCAAAACACCTCAATAGAAAGAAAACTCTATGGAGAGCTTCCTGATTTGGAAACCACTGCGCAATTCATCTCATATATTGGTCTAGTCATCTGAACGCTCCAACATAATGAGAACGAAGAAGAAGAAGAATACTCTCAAATAGAATAGAGATAATATAGAATAGAGATAATACAGTTTAGAGGTTATATAGAAATAGCTTTGGTATTAAAGTGGAGAAAGTACAGAAATATAACCAATTGGTTAAGAATCTCGATACAGTTTTTGACTTCCAATATTCAGTGCTTCTACAGAATAACTAAAACGAAACTGGTAGAAAACTTTTAGATATGATTTGTTTTTTCTTTGTGAATCCTAAACTCAAATATTTGAAGAAAACTAAAACAAACTTAAAAAGAGCTCTAAAGATTAATGGCTAGGAAATTTAAGTTAAAAAGAGACATTTCACCAATAATTTGCTGAGAGGAGACATTAATGTAAAAGAAATATTTTTCATGTAACAGTACAACTCATTTACTAATTTATTTTTCATGTGAAATTTCGATCCAACCATTTTTAAAATAATAATAATAATAATAAAAAAGACTTCGTACAATAAAGACAAATCTGTAGATAATAAACTAAGTTATTCTAAGAAAACGATTCTAGTCATACTGTGAAAAATGTAAACCATGATACTTGTTTAATATAGCAGTTGACATTGTTATGATGATAAGACAAAGACAGTGTTGTTTTACTATCACCTAAACTGAGATGAAAAACAACACTTTTAAAAGTAACTCAATATGTAAATTAAGGACATGTTTTACATCCTCAAACATCATTTACACTTCAAATACCTTCTCAACATCACACTGAAACACATATACACTATTTCCTAGTTCTAGTTGTCAAATAACAATCTGAAGACTTGTCTTCGAGTTCGAAGCTTAGCGAGGAGTGCAGTATTTCATGTGGCTAAGCAGTCTTAGCTGTGACCTATATATTTTGTCACATCCAGCACAGACATAACAGTTATCCGCCGGGGGTTTGATTTAGGTTCTTTTCCCACCGTCTACGTCTGCCCTCAGCTGTACATGTCCTTATTGTCACAAAGGTGTATCCCACTGCCCTCAGCTGTACATGTCTTTATTGTCACAAAGGTGTATCCCACTGCCCTCAGCTGTACATGTCCTTATTGTCACAAAGGTGTATCCCACTGCCCTCAGCTGTATATGTCCTTATTGTCACAAAGGTGTATCCCACTGCCCTCAGCTGTACATGTCCTTATTGTCACAAAGGTTATCCCACTGCCCTCAGCTGTACATGTCCTTATTGTCACAAAGGTGTATCCCACTGCCCTGTACATGTCCTTATTGTCACAAAGGTGTATCCCACTGCCTTGTATTAAAACTACTGCTGTCTCGTTCGTAAGGCGCTTGCTGCCTGGTGCTCTCTTCCATGTCAGTTAAAGCAAGCTTGAGGTCAAACTGGTCTTTTACGCGTTTCCTCTGTTGCACCGACTACGTTCAGTTCACCAAAAAAAGTACTGCCTTAGGCATACCCTCGTCAACCATACAGGATGCCCTGCCCAGCGTAGCTCTCGAAATAAAAGCAGTTTCTCTGTATCGTAAGTGTGTTTTAGTGACTTCAACAATATGTTAACACGTGGAATAATGTCCTTGAAGTATGTACATGTTGGTACTCACTATTTAAATTTGGATAATTACATCACTTGTAGAAACGCAATTTATTTTAGGTACTTATACTACTTATAGAAACCCAATTTATTCTACTTGAATTATATACAGAATTTCATAATATATTCCCCTTTAGCGCAGTAATAGGCATCACATGTTCATCTGTCTGCACTACTAATTTACATCAAAGGTAGATAATAACAGGCACCTAAACTCGTAATATGCATAACACACACACACGCTAGTCTTCTCACATTCACTTTCACCTTCAGTCAGTTGGACAGTTGGGACACCACACAAGATTTCTTAACAGTCTTTCTCCATTCCTCTGTCAATGGCAGGCCCGTCCATTATTATATGTTGTTTTCACATCGCTTTCTCTGTCTGCCTCTTTCTTATTTTTCCTGGTACTGTTTCCTGAAGGAGGTCTTTGCAATTACCGAAGACCTTGTAATATGGCCATAGAGTTTTAATTCCTTTTTTTTACAGTAATAAAAAAACAACAAAAAACAAAAAACGGAAAGTCTTCACAAGTAACTGTACATTGTATAGACTGATTGCTGTCTACTGGGGCCCAGGAAATGCAGTCCGGGCTACAAATTGTTTCCCTTATGGTTAATGGCTAAAACTAGAAACCTGTACATTTATTTGTACAATGGAATTCATGACTAATACTAAGCTCTGCGGAGGCGCGGTGGCTGAGCGGTAAAGCGCTTGGCTTCCGAACCGGGAGTCCAGGGTTCAAATCCTGGTAAAGACTGGAATTTTTGTACTTCATGACATTAGTACATTTGTACCTGACATTAGTTGGGGAAAAGTAAAGGCGGTTAGTCGTTGTGCTGGTCACATGACACCCTCGTTAACCGTTGGCCACGGAAACAGCTTGCTTTAACTTCCCTGTAGACCCTAAGGTCTGAGAGGGAAACTTTTTTTTTTTACTAAGCTCTGCACCTTACGGTATCATCCACTACACATCGTGACGTCTTGTAGGCCTAGTTTAGGTAGGCTATTCCATCATTAGGACAAACTATAAAAGGTCCAGTAAGTGCCCATGATGACGGTCCTGCCGACCATTTAACAACAAACATAACATGCTTTATAGGTTCTACCATCATTCAAACGTTAGGCGTTATGGGGTGTGGTGGCTGGTGTTAAAGCACTTGGCTTTCAAACCGATTAGTCTCAGGTTCGAATCTCAGTGAAGACTGGGATGTTAAATTTCTGTTTTTAGACCACCCAACTGTAATGGGTACTTGACATTATTTTGGGAAATTAAAGGTGGTTGGCCGTTGTGCTGGCCACGTGACACCGTCGGGCGTAGAAACAAATGAGGTTTACATAGTCTGCCCTATAGATCTCAAGGTCTGAAAAAGGAAGGGGGGACCCATAGGTCCATTCAGTGGCGTAGCAATAATGGCGCAAGGGAATTGATTGCACTTGGGCCCATAACTCTTGAACAGTTGGGACCCACGTGAGAACTTAGGGATGACACTAAAAAAAAAAATTCACTTTTGTAAAAAGTAATGGCGTATAGAATCTGAAAAAGCTCCCTCGAAATATCCAAAACATGGCACGACACTTGATATTAGTTTGAAAACATGAACCATGTGATTTAAGGTAGAGGGGACCATTGTTGCCAGATCGTCCCCTTGTTTTCCATGTATGTTCATAAACCATGGCTAGTATTCATAGGCTGTTATTATACTGAATGGAGTGGGAAGAAGAAGAAGAAGAAAGAGAGAGAGAGATTGGTGTAGAAACTATGAATGTGTTGTACAGAAAAATAAGGAAAGGGTGAGTAACAATGACAATAAAGTCTAGTGAGAGAGTCCTGATGGTCAAGAATTAATATTTCGACACATCTACTAATTATTTTTTTTTAAAGCTTAATCTGTTTCTTTTATTTTCTGTATTTAAAATACGTAAATTTGTTTATTTTGTGACATGGGAAGTTTTCACAATTGTAGATAAGTCTGAGATCTTAACGGACTTTAGAAATGTTATACACAAATTTTATGCGATCCAACAATGCTTATACCGTAAAGGCCTAGTAGTGTAAGTATTCATCATATTGTTTTGTTGTCCTCTGTATTATGTTAAGAATGTTTACAACAGAATAAAAGTATCATTAAATATTAAACAAGCAAAGGAAACATCATAGGTCTCGTGCTTGTGCTATTACAATGAATGGCGAAACCGAATTGAAGAGCAGGTTTATAACAAAGATCTAGAAGATAGATAGATGTCCAAATTGATCATGGAAAAGTATCAACAATCAACCAATGCTTAGTATTTATTTGGTTCATAGTTCTTAAAGAAAGTTATTAATTACCATTTATATATTTATAAAAAAAAACAACCTCTAATTAGGCTTTATTTAAAATTTCTATGAATATTGAAATCTGACAGGAAAAAATATTTTAAAAATGTCTATGACACAGAGCAGGTTACTCCACTTGCATGGAAATGTCTTATGGTAAATTTACCAATACATTCAAATGACTCAATTGTTCTTTCTCACTTTACATTCATCTTATTGGGGAAGGGGGCCCACCAACATTTTCTTGCACCCGGATCCACGGATACCTTGCTACGCCACTGGGTCCATTAGGTGCCGGCCCACCGGGAATTAGCCCAAATGCTCTTATAGCCAGTCTGTCAGTTTATATCACATGATGATACAATCAACTATTTTAAATTAAGGAAGATATACTCTATGGACTACTTAAATCATAAACATAAGTAGATATAGTGTCGGGATCTTACAACTTGTGTTTGTTAAAGAATGTCCAGTATAATAGAAGAAAAAAAAACGTATAATATTTTTACCAATTGATTTTATTTAGCACTATTTCATGCTTTTAGCTTTCTCAAGAAGAGGGTATCTGAGTAAATGTTAGCGATCTCTCTTTAAATGCATTTATAAATAAAACAAAATTTAAAACAAGGTTACAAAGACAGTTTGTGTGGAAACACAAACCCAAAATCGGCCCCCGAAGTGGTCCACCCAGGCAGGCTTCAATATTTTCAGAAAGAACATCCCAATGAAATTATATCAAAGACAAATGAGAGATAAGAATGGAGAAAGAAGGTTGACAGATCTTGTGTAGTGCCCCAACGGTCCAGCAGATCAAAGGATAGGTGCAAGTGAATGCAAAGTTGGATGTGAACCTGGCCTAACTAGTTCCCCTTTCAGACATAGTGGTCTATAGGGCAGATGCTGTTAATTTCATCTGATTTTTTTTTTGGCCTACGGTTAACGAGGGTGTCATGTAGCCAGCACAACGACCAACCGCCTTTACTTTTCCCCAACCAATGTTAGGTACCCATTAGAGCTGGGTGGACTTAGAGGCGCCCAAAGATTCCAAAGTTTAAAATCCCAGTCTTCACCAGGATTCGAACCAGGAATCGAACCCGGGACCCCCGGTTCGGAAGCAAAACCGCGTTACCGCTCAGCTACCGCGCCTCTCTAGGCCTAAATGAAGTCTTATATTTGATGTAATTGAAAAGGCTCAATCTCTTATTCGTTTTTTTTTGGTCATAAATATTTTATTTTCAAGGTCCCAGGATAATTTATGGCACACAATTATTGGGATTAGTTTCTTTTAAAACTTTCACGAGTTGGTCAACGAAGATGGTGAGTTAGGTCACTTCTGTTCTATGCCCTCTTCCTCTTTCGCTTTTTCTCTTTAAAAAACTGCTTGCATAACTGATTTTAAAAATTAGATTTTTCGCTTTCAGAAAAAAAAGTTGCCGTTGCATCAGAACTTTGAATGGTCTAAAATATTGTGATGTCGGATTTTCAATATCTTTTCTAGTTTACGAGATCTAAACGGGACGGACGGACAGACGGACAGAAATTTTGCACAAAACTAATAGCGTCTTTTCCCCTTTCGGGTTGCCGTTGCATCAGAACTTTGAATGGTCTAAAATATTGTGATGTCGGATTTTCAATATCTTTTCTAGTTTACGAGATCTAAACGGGACGGACGGACAGACGGACAGACATTTTGCACAAAACTAATAGCGTCTTTTCCCCTTTCGGGTTGCCGTTGCATCAGAACTTTGAATGGTCTAAAATATTGTGATGTCGGATTTTCAATATCTTTTCTAGTTTACGAGATCTAAACGGGACGGACGGACAGACGGACAGGCATTTTGCACAAAACTAATAGCGTCTTTTCCCCTTTCGGGTTGCCATTGCATCAGAACTTTGAATGGTCTAAAATATTGTGATGTCGGATTTTCAATATCTTTTCTAGTTTACGAGATCTAAACGGGACGGACGGACAGACGGACAGACATTTTGCACAAAACTAATAGCGTCTTTTCCCCTTTCGGGGGCCGCTAATAAACATGAACGACCTGTATTTGAACTCGAGGACTCAAGCCTCCTCAAGTAAACACACTAACTACTGTGCCAGGAACTGCTTATAAAAATAGGATGTATAGTTCTCTATTGTTAGTTTCAAACTTTAAATCGGCGACCTGCAAAGTAAAAAGGGGACTTATTCAGCTTATACCACCACCATTTCTTTCCCTTGCTTGATACCAAACGACATACTTTATTAGCAAAAGTTAATCAACTATTATTATTATTTTTTATATTGATAATTGTTTTGTCAGGCAAAAGAAATAATTGTGCAAAATTTCAGCTTGATCTGAGATTGGGCAATGGGAGAAATAATGTGTACGAACGTTTTATCGGAGTGATCTGATTGTAGCTTTGTAATAATGCGGCATTGTTTCAGAGCCCGAGATTAAGAGAGTTCATTGTTTCGCGTGGCTACACAATCCCAGCTGTGACCTACATGATTTTTGTAGTGCAGACGTGGCAGACGTTGAGTCAACTCAAGTAATAAACAGTACAGGTAAATATTATCTGGACAAGTAGACTAATATATATATATATATATAAACATAGGTAGGCCTATACTGTAAATCTACAAAAATATTATAGTCTACAACTGCAGCTTCAAAGGTATCAAGCAATGTACGCGCTTCTTAATCCTTATCATCTCCACTTCATTATAGTTCTTAGCCATTAAGTTGCTAAGAGACTAATCTAAACATAAACAACTTCTAAGACACTTGACCTAAAGTACTGGCAGCACAGCAGCGATAAGTTTTATTCCGGACATGTTCGCCTGGACAATAATTTCTGGTTAGTTATAAAAAAACACAATCTATTACAATCTAACACAATCTATTACAATCTAACACAATCTATTACAATCTAACACAATCTATTAATTTATCCAAATGTTCGGCACTTCATACCTTACAAGTAACGTACATTTTTAATAATAAAATCTACTCTTTCTTACTGTTATCAATGTACTATACAGAGTAGAATCTACCAAAATCATACACTCATTCAAGGTTAATTATATCAAGTAAGTTTAGAAGGGAAACATTAAATGATACATTCATAGACCTCCTCCCCAACTCCACATCAGCATCGAATCCTGTATCTGTCATCAGCTAGTAGAATGTTTTATGAACCACATTCAGGACAAACTAGCAAATACAAAGTGCGACGTTAGTTACGGGTACTCAAGTGCCTGGGAGATATAACTCTATTAGACATCACATTCCAGACATAGCTTAGTGTCAGACCCTAACACCAGACTTTCTTACGCGCTCCCTGGGATGTCGGCCTCCAGACAATGTTACACCTACATAATGCAATGTAACTCACGCAGTAACTTAGTTTTATGCAGGAAACTAATCTACGCGACTAGAAAGTCACAGAAGCCAAATGTTGAGAGATTCTTGATCCATCACGTATGTTGGCCAGACACAAATATAGTCCTTTGATGTAATAATGTCCCCTTCAAAACCACCGCAGAACATAAAGTGGCCACCACACTTCTTTATAGTTTATTGACTATAAAATAGAAAGAGATAACTATAAAACTGACCACATTACCCATTGGCGAGCATAGGGACTGCGAGGAACATAAAGTCTCTCCTACTTTTGATGGTCAAATATTTCTTTCTCTATCTTTATTCCTTTACAACTTACGAGCTTATTAGTAATCTAGTCTGAAGACGTCAGAGTCTAAACCGGAGTTTTAAAAGTGAGCTATCTTGAAAACAGAACATGTTTATTGAGCAACTAGACGACAGTGAATGTTTAAGTAATGAAAGTGGAGAATGAAACTCAATGATGAGAACTTCTGACAGTTTTAATACACTCTATTTATAACACTTTTTTTTTTTCAATATTGGATCATTTTAGATGCCACAGATGTCCAATGTAGTTGAAGATTTATAATAAAGTATATGTATAGGTGATCTGTAAATTTTCATTCTGTTTTTATCTCTCTCTATCTCTCTCTCTCTCTCTCTCACATAATTAGATATTTTGCGACTTATAAATGTAGTCTAATATATGAGTATCCATGCTAATACATCAATCACTATATAGACCCTATTTACTGACGTAACACTGTCCAAAGCTTCCTCAGAGTATATCCAAGACACTGTCCACCACATGCCACTCGAGCAGTTTTCTGCATATTGGATAGTGCTGAAGAAGTGGGGAGTGGACCTGAAATTCCCCAGTTTACACACAGGTCAAATTAGGATACAAATATTTGTTCATTTTATGTCGCTCTATTTTGTTCTTGTTTTATCTTATAAATACAGAATTTGCTTCTTAGCAGAAGATAATGACGTCCTACGCGTATCCATGTGTTCATCTAGTCGTGCTTGTTAATAAGAGACTTTAAGCTCTGCTAAGTCATTGGTTTTCTTGTCTGATTTAGGCAACCCGTTCCATGTTCTAGTGGCACTAGAGAAGAAGGAGCACTTGTTTGTATTAATCCTAGCATATGGAATAAGAAATATGTCTTTATTCTTGTGTCTATTTGAGTATTTTATTACTTTGCGTTTTTGTATTAGTAAATAATTTCACGACTCTGTGTCTGTTCTAATTACTTTTGGTTTTCTTGAGCAGATGAGTCCCATCAGAAATAATCGGAGATAGATTTGCTCTCACATAAAATGATGGCTAATTCCTAGCTATGCCCATGAATCTATAAATAGCCATTAAAATGACGTAATAAAGACGACATCGTTCATACTTTAAAGTGACTTCCTCCACTAAATTTATCTGTTACATAAACGCAGAATCACGGGAGCCTAAAAGAACAGCCTCGTTATCGCCATTGTCGTCCTACCTGTGGCTCATTCAACGAAGCAAATAGCGCTCCAATTTTATGGCTGATAAAAAGGGTGTACAGTACAGCTTTATATTTGTATGTTTTTGGGTGCTAGGCACGTTCCCCCCCCCCCCCTTTTAAAGTTGTTTATTAAAACGGTGTTGAGTTATCTGCAGGACGCGTGCTGCCAACTATAAGTATGCTAGAACCTCATGGTGAGCGTGACGGACGTAATTCAGTTTATCTTTTTTTTTTTTTTTGTTGCGTGGTATGAAAACATTCACAACTAAAAGTACAACTTATTTGTGCACTGAAACAATTAAGTCGCTTGGCTTTCAAACCGAGGTGGTCTCGGGTTCAAATCTCAGCGAACACTGGGATGTTGCAGTTGAGAATGTTTAGGACAACTCTAAGTCTACCTGGGTACCTGACTTACCTGGCGTTAGTTATGGAAAGTAAATAAGATTGGTCGTTGTGCTGGCCACACGGTTTCGTTGTTGATCATCAACCATAGAAAAAATAAAGATATTTACACCATCAGCCCTATAGATTACAAGGTCAGAAAGGGTTATTGTACTTTTTATTTGACTATAACATGATGGCATGAATTTGATACTATAGTTTGTTTCGATGTTTCCTTCCGTCACTTAGATCGTGCAGTAACCCTACGAATGTACTCTAAGATCCAATAGGACTCTTATAGGAGTCACATGTGAGTTGTGTGTCACGTGGTAGGAGTGGTTATTATTCTATTTAAAAGTTAAGTTAACCATATGCTAGCATGTAGAAATGGCATAGCCCAAGCCCCCAACATAGAAAGCGACTTGTGTACTGATAGTAACAAAAAATACAGAATGCTGTTAAAAAGAGTAAGTGGCAGAAATGAGAGAGAAGAGAGAGATAAGAGGAAGTGGATAAAAGAGAGAGAGAGAGAGAAAGAGATAAAAGACAGAGAGAGAGAAGAAAGAGAAGAGGAAGTGGATAAGAGAGAGAGAGAACGAAAGCGATAGAAAGACAGAGAGAGAGAGAAGAGAGAAAGACAGAAGAAGAAGAAGAAGGAGAGACAGAGAGAGAGAGAGAGAGAGAAATAGAAGAAGAGACTTGTAAAAGACACCCGTCTGTTGGACGTGTCTAAATGTGAAATTAATGTACACGAGCTCCCGAGGCTAGACTGTCAGAGAAACTCTAGATCTACATTGAGTGGAACGGGAAGAGTTTTTTAAGTCTGCTTCTGCAGTCTGCTATTCAATAGGCATGATCTGTCTCAAGGAAAAACAAAACAAAACAATGAGAGATGGTTAAAACAAAATACGATGAACATAGCATTCTGAGAAACGAAATGTCCAGATTGAGCAATATTTGTCAAATAGAGAGTTCTCATAGAAAATATCACATGGAAATATTTGTAGGATCGATTCTCCCCCCCCCCCCGCCACCCCAGCCAGAATTTAGTGTTGTTTTTTTTCTTTAGCTGAAGAATTTAAAAACTCTGACAGTTTAAAATCAGTTGTCCACTTCTTGAAAGAGGATGTCAAAACACCAAACAACTTTTCCTTACAAACATACAAACATAACAAAAAAATAAATAAAAAAAAAAATTTAAATCAAAATTATATTTTTTAAAGTCATGAAATTAAATGTGTAATAGATCTAGAATCTGGACTAACAATAAAAAAAAGTATTTATAAAAATAAAAAAAAAAAAAGAAAACGACCTGAATTTGGACACATGGCTCAAGCCTTCTCAAGTCAACACGGGAACCACTCTGCTAGTGGAGAGCTTATGCACATGGAAATTATTCATTGTTTCAATAGTCTCGACCTATTTTCAGGTTACATTTCACTAAGACGACGACCTATAAAAGGAACTAAGTCATTGGTTAATATACATGACTAAATGTAGTGATGGGCAAAAGTTAACTAAAAAGTTGCTAACTTTTAGTTTAACTAAAAAAAAATAGTTAAGGCCAAAGTTTAATTAAAAAAAAATAGTTTAGTTAAAATCCCAGTTTAATTAATTTTTTTTAGTTACAAACTAAAAAGTTTAATTACAAATTTTACAAACTTTTTTAACATACATACGGTCATACCAATAAATATTTAGATATATGTAATTCGGAGAATATATATAATGAAGGATAGAGAGGAGAATAAACTAGAGGGTGCACAGGTCACTAGAAAGCCTTTTGACCTTTACCCTATAATGGCCGCTATTCCCGCCTTTTAAAAAAAATACACGTGTTCATAATATTTCTAGCAAGTTTCGCTGCTTGATAAATCCTGATAATTCCTTGCTTCTATAGATCAACATTTTGCTGCTTTTTTGTTAAACACCAGTTTGTTCCTGTATAGCTGCAGGCAAAGAATTTTGCATTAGTATATAGATCTAAAAGAAATGTCGACTCATTTTATTTTAAAACTTTTTACTAGATAGATCTAAAGTTATAGTCTAGTGACGTCTAGTCTATTAGTATTAGTCTATTACTACTATTAGATCTATAGTCGTAATAGTCTATATTTAATTATTTTAGTCTCTTAGTCTTAAGTAGAGTCTAACTCTTCGTAGTCTTAGATCTAAATGTAAATTTAAAATTATAAGTCAATAATATAAATCTATTAGTTAAGAGTTTAGAGATTCTACTATTCTAGAATTAGAGTCTAGATTAGATCTAGATATATCTAGAAAATTCTAGATTACTTATTAAATTATTAAATTAACTAAATCTAGACTAGATCTACATCTACTTCTATTATAATTTATACTTATATCTACTATCTAGATCTATTAGATCTAGATCTATTATTATCTACTAGAGTATATTATATTATAGTATATTATAGATCTAAATACCCATATCTTGTTATAATCATGATTATAATAATCTAAAATCTCTAGATAGATCTAGAGTTACTAAGATATCTACTAGACTCTATTTAGATCTAGTAGTAGTAGTAGTAACTAGTATTTCTTAAATTATTTTTAGATTAAAATATTAATTATTTGATCTTGGTCTAGTAGCTAGATTTAATTCTAGATCCAGATTATATTTCTGATCATTTCGTTTGTAGAAGATATTAGATCCAGAATATTCTAGAATCTAGAGTTAGTTAGCAAGTCAACATGCAGTTTTATCATTACTTCTAAAAAGGTAACTTATATTAGAACTTGGACAATTACTTCTAATTTATTTCTATAATAGTATCATTCTAGTCTAATCTAGTGATTCTATTAAGATCTACATCTATCCCATAAAGACATTTAAATCTTTTTTCATGTGCACAAATAAATGTTTATTTATTACATTTTGCTAAAGAGATTGGTTGTTGTTTATATTTTTCTTGTTTGGCTGTTTCGTCCTTAAAAAAGGTCAAAATAGTTAGTAAAAGTTTAACTAAAGTTTCTTAGTTTAGTTTAACTAATTTTTTCAATTTGTGATTAACTAAAAGTTTAATTACTTTTTTTTAGTTCAAACTTAGTTTTAGTTTAACTAAAAAAAAATTAGTTTAGTTCCCATCACTAACTAAATGCATGACGCGTAGGACGTAATCATCTTCTTTTTTGAAGTAACGTCTGTATTATATAAGATAAGATGATAAGAAGATAACTAATTCAGCTTTTACCACAATTTTAGTCAAAATAATAAATTGTCAATAGTCAATTAACTTTTTGTATTGTTTCTTGCTGTCAGGTAAAATAAATAATCGTGCACAATTTCCGCTTGATCCGAGATTGGGTTTGGAAGAAATCATGTGCACAAACTTTTTACCTAACAGACAGACAGAAAGAGTGAGTTTATATAAGTTTTGTAAAAACATAGAGGTTTGATAGTCTAAGTAAGGTCATTGTATTTAACTTCAAAAAGACTACAGAAAGTAAAGTCTGAAATCCGGCATTCTATAGAATCATCCTCAAACTCTATACGAGTGAGAGCTTGGAAAGATCAAATCCTATCTTGCAATAGCTCTGGAGAGAAACCTTGCAGTTTTACTTAGTACATATATGTCACTATACAGGTCGAGAATTTGTGGTGTCCCAGAGCGAGACAGAGGTCAGCAAGCCTATAGAATAGTTTGACGCAAAGTAGTATACAATTTCGACATTTCCTACTTTGTCTAAATATTGCCTGTCAGGATTTGGCACTTCACCTGTAACATATACATCATATCATTTAATTTCAACTTGTCTGGTTGGAAGTAGAATGACATTTGAAACTCTTCACAGATGTGTCACTACAGAATTGTGTGCACCAGTGATGCACAAGATGTTGATGTGTCACTACAGAATTGTGTCCACCAGTGATGCTCAAAATGTTGATGTGTCACTACAAAATGGTGTCTTTGTTTTAGCTTTAAGACGTGCTAGGTTAAATAGCTTTCCATCGGATCTACTGTGGATATATAATCCATATTCAAGGGATTTAAAAGCGCTTGTGAGTACAACTGAAAAGAAGATGCTGAATACTTTTGGAGCCAGAACACATCCTTGTTTTACTCCGCTCTTGATGGAGAATGGCCTAGAGGCAGAACTGTCAAACTGTACGGTGCCCTGCAATAAGCCTCACCAAGACCGAAGTCTTAGCACAAGATGTTGCAGAAATACCAGTGATACATATTGGAAATCACACATTTACGGTGGCGCAGGAATTCACATATTTGGGAACAATAATAGCCAGCAACCTAGATTTAGACACTGAGCTGACAAAAGAATAGGAAAGGCTTCTGCAGCAATGGTAAAACTCTTCAAGCCAGTGTGGGAAAATACCAAATTGACTACGGCAACAAAAATCCTGGTCTACAATGTCTGCGTTCTGAGCACACTTCTTAATGGCAGTGAGAGCTGGGCAACCAACTTACATGCTTCAAGAATACAGATTAAATAGCTTCCACCTACGCTGCCTGCGACGCATAATGTGCATCTCCTGGAGGGATCATGTCACCAATCAGGACGTTTCGAAACGGGCCAATATGCATATCATCTATGCTCTCCTTCAACAGAGAAGACTACGCTGGCTCGATCATGTCACTCGCATGCCAGATGGAAGAATCCCTAAAGACATCCTATACGCTGAGCTTGCAGAGTGAGTCAGACCCAAGGGCCGCCCAAGATTAACTTACAGAGATGTCTGCAAGCGAGACATGAGAGCCACGGGCATCGACCAAAGTATGTGGCAGAAGATAACCCAAGACCGGACAGCATGGAGACAGACTGTACGTCATGGTATGAACTTCGCCGAATGCAAAATAAACGTAGCTGCATTAGCCAAGAGAAAGAAAAAGAAAGCTGCCCTGTCATCTAGCCCAAGCACTGATGCCTATACATGCACGAACTGTGGCAAACTCTGCTGCTACAGAATCGGCTTGATCAGTCACTCCAGATTTTGCCCCATCTCAAGACGTAACCAAAGCCAGTGACTCATCTGGGCGCATCCATTGTCTTCCGAGACAGAAGGAGCCAAATAAGATATAATAATATATATATATATATGGCTGCCTGGTCGTGCGGTTTGCGCGCTGGACTGTCGTTCGGATTTATCGACGGTCGAGGGTACAAACCCTGCCTGCTCCCATCACCCGTCGTCCTGCGGGAGGTTTGGACTAGGAAGTAAACTATCTACAACTCTGAAGGAACATCCGAAACATGTAAAACATTTTACAACAATAAACATATATAAATATATATATATATATATATATATATATATATATATATATATATATATATATATATATATATATATATATATATATATATATATTGTTATAAACCTGGTGGTGGCACAGATGGGGGTAGTGGTGTGTGTGTAGTCAGCCGACGCAAATCGCCCCAGGCCAACGGTTGACGAGCGGTCAACCGTGACGAGCTACGACGGTCAACCGAGACGAGTGTCAACATGAAGGTTCGAGTAGGATCGGCGTCGTGAACAGAGCTCAGGAGCGTCACGAGGGATGTAGTCATCTGACCACCCAGAATGGTCGAGCGATGTTCCGTCCGGTTCTAGAAGGCCAGTAGGGACCCTATATAAAGAGCGGAGGTGTCCAGTCTAGACGGTTCACGGCAGGGGTTCAGAACACGGTCGATTACAGCACAGTTCAACGTGTGGTTCTGTACGGAGCATTACGACGGTTCAGTGCGGAGTATTGTAAAGTACAGTTCAGACGACCGGCGTCTTGATCTTGGTCTGTGATCGAGTCCGACACAACGAGCCCAGTGTTTGAAGTCCGTCCTGAACTGTTGAACCCAGTGCAAGCCCGGAACGAGACGGAGAGGCCAGTGCAAGAGTTGATACGGCGGTTCGGTGTTATCGGAGAGATATTTGTACAGTGTACGTGTTGTCAATTGTACAGTATTGGCTGTTATTTATTCAACTATTAAAGTGTTACGTTACTCTGGAGCCCTGAGTTGTCAAGTTCTTTACGTTGGTGGTGTATGGTGCAGTTTGCAGAGAGCCTGGATAGTGAGATTCCTAACAATATATATATATATATATGCTAATTGTTGACACACATATAGACTACTTATACAACACGCTTATACTTTTTTGTTGTAAAGGAATCGGAATGACTGTCACTGGTGTTGCCAACAAGTTAATTTCCGTGACATTTATGATCTAGAGACACGAAATGTTACAAACCATCTCCCATAAATATCACATTTATACATTTGGAATGTTTCCTGAATACTGTGTAGTGTACGAGATATACAATAGACTGGAACTATCTAGAAGTTTATCTTTCTAGATTGCATACATGACTTCATAAGAATATTAGAAAGGATCTCATATATGTATATATTTTGTATATGTGTATATCTTTCTAGACGCCTACGTATTATGATAAAACCTTTCAGTTACATGTTGAAATCCAAAAACAGACAGACATATTCGGTTTCTTGTATTGGAATCTATCTTCACACATGCATATCTACCTACAGACAAGTTGAATGTATACAAATCTAGATACAATCTCTTTAACTAATAAATCTAGTGGCTGGTCTAGTACATGTTCCTCCGACAGTAAATCTACTCACACACACTCAAAGACACATAAACACACTCAAACAATCACACGCACACAAGCTTTTCACCGTTCTATTTTATGGACGTCATTCTAGATACCTGGTCATACATTCATTTCTAGATACCTGGTCATACATTCATTTCTAGATACCTGGTCATACATTCATTTATAGATACCTGGTCATTCATTCATTTCTAGATACCTGGTCATACATTCATTTCTAGATACCTGGTCATTTATTCATTTCTAGATACCTGGTCATACATTCATTGCTAAATACCTGGTCATACATTCATTTCTAGATACCTGGTCATTCATTCATTTCTAGATACCTGGTCATACATTCATTTCTAGACACCTGGTCATTCATTCATTTCTAGATACCTGGTCATACATTCATTTCTAAATACCTGGTCATACATTCATTTCTAGATACCTGGTCATACATTCATTGCTAAATACCTGGTCATACATTCATTTCTAGATACCTGGTCATACATTTATTTCTAGATACCTGGTCATACATTCATTTCTAGATACCTGGTCATACATTCATTTCTAGATACCTGGTCATACATTCATTTCTAAATACCTGGTCATACATTCATTTCTAAATACCTGGCTCAAAAAAACATACAACATAAAGAGTATTAATTTTTTTAAAATTTTAACAATCAGGCAAAAGATGCAGCCTGCTTAACTTAATCCAATACAGAAACATATAAAATATTTCTTTGTTGTTTACAATAGTTTGCATTAATTAGAATCAAGCGTAATGTGTATAATTGTAAAGTACTTTTATTGCCTAGGTTTAAAATAAAAACAAAACAACGCATGGTGGAAATCGGTGAGACGCAATGAGACTGTAGGACTTAGTATATGCAATGAGACAGTAGGACTTAGTATATGCAATGAGACAGTAGGACTTAGTATATGCAATGAGACTGTAGGACTTAGTATATGCAATGAAACTGTAGGACTTAGTATATGCAATGAGACTGTAGGACTTAGTATATGCAATGAGACTGTAGGACTTAGTATATGCAAGGATTCTGAACGATTTAGTAAATGCTAGCATTTTAAAGGACTTCATAAATGCCAGGATTTATAAAAAGATGAATGTTCCTTGAAAGTCTGAAGGAAGATGACCCACTTTACCTTACTGAGGCACTGGTACAACACAATAGTGAATATTTCTTGATGCAGAGGCCAAACAATTACACCAGGAATATCATCATAAAAATGGAAAAATAGTGAGTCTGTGGTAAGTCATCATGACATTGGAGAGTTTTTCTATGAAAGGATTCAAATAGTTGTTGGTTTGCTAAGACACAACAGCATTAAACGTTTCTTTAATGAATAAAAAGTCTATCGTCTTGACATGCACTAAAAACATTAAAAAACAAACCAAATCCTCCGTTGATGTTCTCTCAATCTTCTCATTCTAATGAGTTCTTTTAATGCTTCAATGACGTGCATGAGATTCTATTTAAGGCAAAAGAAACTGAGAGGAGAGGAGAACGACAGTCGGTAGATCGTATGTGGTGCCCCAACTGCTCGACAGACTAAGGGATAAGTGAAAGTGAAGGAAGGTGGATGCCTCAATAGTGTAAAGAGTATTTCCAATGAGTTTGCAAAGTCTATTTCCACTATTACAGACCAGTTCATTTCTACATAAGTTCAAAACGTTCATACAGACATACCAAGACACATTTGAGTCGAGTGCGGGAATATCCGCTGAGTGTTCAAAATAAGCCAATTCTAATTGAAAGATGTTTATATTTTAATACTTAAAAAAGTCAAACCAGAATTTTTCATTAGCAATTGTTTTCACAAAGATATATATAAACTATCCAATATAAGGAAATTGTTAGAGCCATTTTTGAAATCAGTGTCCACCCAAGAAGAGTTTGTAAGCTAGTAAAAGAAAACAACATTAAAAAAAAACAAAACAAACCTTTAATATTATGGCAGGAAATACTAAATAAAAATTCTACCATGATTTGAACCATTTTATAACATGTAGATCTTGTAATGCTATTTAAACTTGCAACTATTCCGTTCATGCAAGGATGTCAGCAAAAAACAAGAAATAATTATATTATAGTTTTGGCGTTGACTTTTTTAATAAGATGAAATATGAATATACTTAATCAAAACAGAGAAACCTGTGAAACAAATGAAAACTATATACCAGACTTATTTCATTGTAACTATTCTGTGACTGTAACTCTTCCATTTCCCAATCTTATATAAAAAATATTTGATTAGAGAGGACAGACTTCTGTTAGACTATTAAATCACGCCAATTAACTCCCCTCCCTTAAGAAATAAAGATATCACCAATAACAACATATAAAGATAAAAGATTTAAAAGAAAACAACGCCCTCATGTTTTCATATAAAATGACATATTGAACGAGTTAGGGTTGGGGCGTAAAACAGCTTTATTGTGCACTGTGGGTGACGGCAGTCTGAACTATATTTTATCGCGGAGGACTTGAGATGCTAGAAAAATCAATCCGCTTGTAATCAGTGTGGTCTGACTCCAGACAAACAAGAGACTTGTCTAAGGGAAGCGTATGTCAATAAATCTTTTTTTTTCTTTCAAAATTGACTCAAAGACAGAGAGGAAAGAAAGATGATCATATTGTTCCATTCACCTGCCTTCCACTGCAACACCATTTTTACCTTCCAACAGATTGCTCTGTTGAGGGAGTGAAACTGTAGCCTGCTGTTTGATTGGTGGGATCTTTTAATGTGCCCTTTATATTCTATCTTCTGCTTTTATTGTCTAGTGTGAAGTTTAGCGTCTTGTCTTCAGTTACCGTTAGAGTTTTGGTTTGCTTGGAAATAAATCAGAAATAAAATTAAGCATGTCGGCTTTAACCGAGGAGAAGCTGAAAATAGACCGGGACATGGTAGAAACATGTACTTTAAACACGAAAAAAAGAAACAACAACATTGGCTTACACCAGTCGCGTAGCTAGGGTGGGGGGAGGTAGGGGAGAATTTGAAAATCCCCCAGGGCCCCCACTTGAGAGAAGCCCCCAAATGTTTTTACATAAAAAATTACACAAAATGCAGGGATCCCCAAAGAGGTCAATCCCCTCGGGCCCCCAAACGATGAAAAATTCTTAGCTACGCCCCTGGCTTACACTTAATAATATACTCAAATCTACATGTATACTAATACACATATCTCTCGTAGATTAAATCTCTAAGGGATGCACCAAAGACGTAGGCAAAGTGGGGGCCAAATGGTTGCTGACACTTAAGGAAAGACAGACTTCAGACTCTATTCAGACATTTAATAATAAAGAACATTCTTAAGAAAAACAAGCAAAATGTAAAAATACTTTAAAAAACAAAGCAAAAGGGGAAAAAATCCACACTTACAACTATATCTCTAAATAATGGAAACGTTATTTCCCTTTTTCGATATCAAACGAAATAATAAGTGACCAATAATCAATGAACTAATGGGATAATGTTTTAATTGATCCACGTTTTGCATAGTTATTGATTGGGGAAGCCAAGACATGAATCAATAAAAAGATTAACCAATTTGTAAATTAATTGCTGTTAATTAATTTCTTTGTTGGATAACAACAAGGGAAATTGATCCTTCAGTATTCACAGAAATGGCTAAATATGTAGGGCTTTGTCTCCTTAGATAATTGCAAACGTCGTTTCTACCACACCCATTCTCAGATCAAGTTTAAACTTTCAGAAATAATTTATTGTAACCAACAAGACATTAATAACCAGTGATTCCCACACTTTTTCTACAACGGAACACTTCGCAAAATCTGAGTATTTAGAGGAACACTTTGCTTATTTTTTAGAGAGATTATTGAGTGTGTAGTTCTTCCCCTTAGATAAGTTTTTGCTTTTTTTTTTTAAAGGATTTTAAAAAATATATATTTTTTTTTATCACCCGGGAAAACTTTGTTCTTCAGATATCGAGCCATTTGATTACAGTTAAAACGTAGCCGAAATATGTATCCCAAATCTGCCATCAAACACAGTAAGAGTCGCCGTTTGGTCAAGTCATAACTTAACAATTTTGACTTTCCTTCTGTAGGAATCGTAAAGTATCCTTTTCAGACCTTACGATGTATAGATGGTGTCATGTGGCCAGCACAACGACCAATCTCCTTTACTTTCACCAAAAAAAGTCAACTTCCCATTGGAGCTAGGTGGATTCAGTCTTCACCAGGATTCGAACGCGGGACCTCTCGGCTCGGAAGCCAAGCGCTTTACCACTCAGCACCTCGCCCGTCAAGCTTTTCATTCAATAATTAGGTCCCATCTTGAAGTAACGGCTATGAAGTGTGTTAGTTACTTCCCTAAACAAGATCTTAGTGTTAGCTATGTTATAACTAAAGCAACCTAAAGCCCATTCTCTATAGCCAGTGATATCCAGACAATATATCCTCTACGTCATGTGCATGATTGATCACTAGATTTAAAGTCCAAACAGTCGGTTTACTGATGTATCATCCGAGGGTTAGATCTATCTGAAAATAGCCCGGCAATATCGTTCAGTCGGATACTTCCCGTGTCTGCCTTTACAAATACAATGAGAAATACAAATCTTAGACTTTCTATCTAGCGCTAGCCTATCCAGACTTGATGAACAAGAAGCAATGAAACATGTGTTCCTTGTGACCGTGTTTCTATAAGCCATCATTGTAGAGATCAAGTTTTATTTGCGATGTCAAATAAGTCTACCTACTCTCTAAAAACAAGCAAAAGTGCATTATCATTCGTAGTGTCAAGGATCCTTCTAAATGTACTAACATTTCTTAGGTGCATGCCATACAAACATCGCACTCACGAGATTATATAATCATTCATGAATGACGTCTATTTACTTAATCAAACACTCAAAAACAAAGATTTATAACTGCAGGGCTGCACAACTATATTGATGATGGCCTAGGCAGGATTATATTGATGAAGGCCTCGGCAGGATTATATTAATGAAGGCCTCGGCAGGATTATATTGATGAAGGCCTCAGCAGGATTATATTGATGAAGGCCTCGGCAGGATTATATTGATGCATATTTATTGTACTTTCTATGTATTTAATCAGCTGCCGGCTCATTCATCTCACACCAAAAGATTTTCGTAACACCGGAGATTTTCAAAGATGGCAGAAAAACTATTACTAGCTGTACAGAAGGAAGGAATTGTTGGTAGTTATGTTGGTAGTTATGTTGGTAGTTATGTTGGTAGTTATGTTTCTTGAAAGGTCTATGTTATTTCTTGTGCAATTTTCAGCACTGTAGAGTGAAATGTTCCAAGCTCTTCCGTTTATAAAACTCAATCATTTAAACATAAACGAAACAAATAGACTTTCATTTTCTAACTTACAATTTCTTTCAAACTAAATGGACAATTTCTTTCAAACTAAATGGACAATTTCTTTCAAACTAAAATTTCTTTCAAACTAAATGGACAACTAACTTGCGTTCAGAAAAGTGATTTAACCTGAAGATCCACATTGAGATGTTTATAGTTTAACTTACTTCGTTGTGATTTAGCAGCTTACAGTCAAGTTTAGCGTCCTTGACTTTGTTTAGTTGATCCAGAGTATGCACGATATGGCCCACAGCTTGTGGCTTACAATCCTCAAGTTAAATGTTCTTTTTACAATATTCATCTTGTGTTTAGTTTCAGATACTTCAGTTATTTAAAATATTTTTATTTCTCATTGTATTTGTAAAGGCCGACACACATGTGTTGAGTATTTATCTGATTTCAACATTTCCTTCACGGCTGCACATTGAGGCTACCTACAAAGTGTTGCAACGTTAATTTCGACATGCCCAAGACAAAACATTGTGACAGCAGTGCTTCCCCTCTCACAGTCAGCTCTAGATCAAGGCTATTGTTAACTTCTGCCAGTAGAACCAGGTCTACCTGTGAGAGCTGTGTCAGATGATCCACTGCAGCTGTTCTTGGGCTCCCCCTAAACCTACTTAAAGAAACGATTTTTCTCCACGGCCTCTACCACAATGTAAATAATCTTTGCCGCCACCAGCCGAGTACGAACAAGAGAAGTGTCATTCTTTTATTTTTATCTCCCTTTAACTGTTTCCTAGCTAGATCTATTGGTAGATTTGTTCTGATAGATTCTAAACACAGATAACTTAGTAGGATTCTAAAATACATAATTCAACTTCAAATTTACATAATTACACAGATAGATTTCCATAAATATAAGTATACAAGAAAACCCTAGTTTAGGAGAGCTACCATTCTAAGACATATATTAGATCTCTATTCTATTTTTGCATACAACATATGATATCAGTTTTTCCCTCCGGGGAGAAATATTTTCTTTGCCTAAGTATTCTTTCGCTGCATTTAGGTGAAAGTGATCCGTTGTATTCATATTTTATAGTATGCATTGTTTATATAAAGCTATAAAAAACAACAGCTAATTTTATAGCACTAATTACCCTAGTTATATCTTATAAGTTTTAAAAATCGTTATTTGAATGTTGAAAGTGTGTAAAAAAATGAATTAGTCTTTAAGGATCATGGAGCCTTTGTAACTTGTAGCCTCTTATAAACTAAATAGCAAATCGAAGATTTAAGAACGTCTGTGCGCTAATAGAATGAGATAAAGAGTTTTCTAATAATCTTGAGATTTATTGAGTTATCATTTAGTTTTCTGAGTCGTTACAGAATAGAATAACATGTTAACTGTTGACCATTCTAATCACACACACACACACACATAGAAAGAGAGAAAGAGAGAGAGAGAGAGAGAAGCGTAGTTTACTAAATCTTCCTATTTAAGAATACAACCTGTGAAACTTTATCATTTGAAACATATAATTGTATTTCTTTGTACTATCCTTTATACTCAGTACACAAATGAACTCAAATGTAGTTGAAAGGTTATTAAAACACTTTGAGAGAATGAAGTTTATGTCCAATTATTTTCAAAGGAAAAAAATCATTTCTTTATCAAGAGATAGAGTGCTTACCTGTATAAACAAAAGTCTCTAGTTAAATTAGCTTTGAGAGAGAGAAAAGAGAGAGAGAGAGAGAGAGAGAGAGTTGTCTCATCAAACATATTTATACAACATGATACTATTTAGACAATATTCTGCATTGTCGTATGTAACAGTTAAGCAGTAATTAATATAATTATTGTCCCCATGGTGTGGACTGCACATGTAGCTACATCCCAGAAGAAAATATTTGGATAGAAGAAGAAGATTACTAGTTAAGGCGGATTATAAAAATACGTTAAAATAACAGTTTGTATGAATAGACTCACTGATCCAAACTAGTAGTGAGTTCTTTGGATACACAAACTAGGAGGCTGTGACGTCAACTTTTGGTTGCAGCGTCTAACAGAGTGACTGGCTAGTCGTATCCTCATCCATTTTTTGTTAGAAATACAACATAATTTAAAATTACATTTTTTTAAATCTTTGTTTTTAAATAGAACGTCTGGTCTGGTCCCCCCCCCCCCCCAATAGCTCTACCCACGCTATGCCAGCGAGATTGTTTGTTGAAGGACATTCTCAGTCTGTTGGATGACAGCCTCGGAGATAGAGGGACGTGGTTAGCATGCATTCACAACTTCCTGAAGGACATTCTCAGTCTGTTGGATGACAGCCTCGGAGATAGAGGGACGTGGTTAGCATGCATACACAACTTCCTGAAGGACATTCTCAGTCTGTTGGATGACAGCCTCGGAGATAGAGGGACGTGGTTAGCATGCATTCACAACTTCCTGAAGGAATTGTGGGAGCGAGCATCATTTCAAATTCAAGGCCATCGTCTCGAAACGCCTTGGCTGAGATTAAAAGCTCTGTAAATATATTTTGTAAGGGGGTAGAATAGCTTAACTAGGGTTGAGTCTGTCCGCGGGAGGTACCAATGTCTGTCCGCGGGAGGTACCAATGTCTGTCCCGAATTACACGCGAGCACGCTACTCTGCCTCATCGTGGCGCTCGCCTGGAAACGACCATTAGAGGAAGTGGTTAGGCTAAATGGGTAGCAACACAAGACTCCACGAGAGTCCACCCATTGCACGGGCGGGGTTGCAAAAGAGTCCCCACAAACCTGTCACACATCCATGCGCTGTTCCTCAAGGGACCGTTACACAAAATGGCGAGTTCCCCATGGTTAGCTTGGTATAACGAAGGAAAATGGCGGAGGCTCCCGGTGGCCTCGGCCTTCGGCGATGTGCAGCCAAGCATGTGTCGGAGGCCAAAGGCATCGGAAATAGCAATGCTTTACATAGGCATTGACTCGAGTCTTTCTCAAACAGAACTGTGTTCTCACAGGTTTTTTTTTTTACTGTTTGGCGTCCAAACAGGTTTTTTTTGTTTACTGTTTGGCGTCCAAACAGGTTTTTTTTGTTTACTGTTTGGCGTCCAAACAAGTTTTTTTTGTTTACTGTTTGGCGTCCAAACAGGTTTTTTTTCAAGCTTAGAGCTCAAAGAGCCTTCGGCACAGCTCTTTAGACTATCAAACGGTCCCGAATTAGAACGGAAACTAAACTAGCTGCGTGTATGATTTCTCTTGCCAAATGATTGTAGAGCTTTTCAAGCAACAATATTCCAGTTGATCTTGTTCAGAGTTCAAGGACGTCCTAACCGTCATGCTGCGAGAATTTCCGGTCATTTCATATAGAGAATTAATTACTCTATTAAAAGCTTGCGTCATAATGACCACGTCGTAGTCCGAATGTGAGATTGACCTACACTGCAAGATTCTGACTGTATCGTGAACCTGAACAGTACACACATTCTTCTTGTGAACCTTTAAGAATGAGATGTAAAAACAGAGGTTCTAATTTTCTGTATATTAAATGGAGATTTTAAAGAGATGAGAGTTAGATAATGAACAAGTTTTGTAAAACGTTCAGATATTTTTTAAAAAGAATGCAAGAACCTTTGATTAAGAATTTATCCAACCAAGAAATGAGCTCTATATTCTGATTGGCTCACTAATTAACTGTTACATGTGTTGCCATTGGTAGATAGCCTATATAAAGAATCTTAATGAGGCGCAGTCAAGGTGTTGCTTTCGTTTATCTTCCAGAAGTAGCTATATGTTGAGAAATGCTCAGATCGACACCATTGTGTTACCTCTAGACCAGCCGCTGACTTGAGCACTAAATGGGATTAACGATGAAAGTTTATAACATGTGAACAATGGCTACATCCATGAAAGAGACACTGATCTAATATTGTTCGTTAATCGTTTAATGTGTCTATCTTATCTTATGCAACACAGACGTTACTTCAAAAAAAAGAAGATGATTACGTCCTACGCGTGTCCCTAGGTTAATCAGGTTAAGCATGTTAATGAATGACTTTAACTTTGCCAAGTCACTGGTTTTCTTGCCTGATTCAGGCAACCCATTCCATGATCGAATAGCATTAAGATAGAAAACGTAGTTGTACACATTTATCCTAGCATGTGGAACGAGGAATGTGCTTTCGTCTTAGGGTCTTTCTAAGTATTTTATTAGATTTTGTTTATGTATTTGAAAAGATTAAAGCTCACAAATCATGGCGATAATGACACTGGCATGATGGTTATCATTGCTTAAAGATACATGAGTATTAACAATGTTCAGTAATGCTATTATTTATATGTATAAATATACCGTACCATATTATTCATAGTAGCCTTCTAGATAACAGAATATTCTTGAACACACATGTGAGTGCGATAATATTAACATCAGGGTTTTTATTATACAGGTGATAGTTATGGATCATGTCTCTAGACATGGGAAATGTAGGCTTATGGAGTACGTCTCCTTGGACCTTAGTTGAAGCTAGATGACATTGATTCTTGAATCAATATAGATCTAATCCATTGAGACATCATATGACTGATTTCATTTCCTACGCTCAGAATGGGTTCATCTGGTGTTATGTACTAGACTTGTTTCTTATATCTCTATGTATTTGACTTTTTGTTTTCTCTGGAGTCAAGTACTGGACTTGCTTTATATAGAGTTATGTAGCAGACATCAGGAACCAACTGGTATCATGTATGCTACTGGCTTGTACTGATGTACTTCACAATATATCCTACAGGAGAGCTGGGGGAGTCTGATAAAATGTTTAATGTAAAGGTTAGACCAGCAGCTACTTGGAGCAGATGTTGGACTAGACACCTGAAGAGAGACACTGGTATTGTGATCACGCTGCAATGTCAAATGTCATCTATACATCCGTCATGCCATGTGTGTGTATGTAAGAAGGAAGCTACTAGTGTAGCTTATTGTAGGCACAGAGCATACATATAGGGGCTTTCAAAATCGATATTGTTGATGCGTTGATGTGGTTGGTTGATCAAGATTGTAGCTGTGTGTTGATGTTATATGCGAGTTCGGTCTAAACACATCCAACAGAACAATTAATAGATAGATTGAATACATCCAGACGATAACTTTAACAACAATTGATCAAATACTAATGCTCAGTCTAGGTCGTCTCTATTCAATCTCTACCACAAGTCGGTCTTTCTTTAAAGTACTGTCCGTTGATTCCGTATTTCGTTCTTTTTAAATGATTTGTCACGTCACAACGGAAATACCCGATTAAACCCCAATTTCTACGCGTCTTGCTATGTCACTACAATATCTTCACGCTTTTGTTTTATCTAGATATCGACACGGAAATGTGACATTCTTTGTCTGTGTTAAAAAACAAACAAACAACTGAAGTACAGTACAAACTAGTACAGAGCTTATTGACGATTGAGTCCTTTTTCTAGAGAAAATGAAAGAAGAACAGGACCTAAAGTACGGAGGATCACTATTCAATAAAGTAGCAAGTGTTGACCAACAACTGCCCCACGACAGAAGGCCAGCCTTCAATTGGCTATGTGATGGACTTTCAATAATGGCATTAATAAAATAGTTTAATTGTGATAGTAAGTGTATGTGTTTTACGTGGCTAGTAGTACTGTGTGTGTGTGTTCCTGTGTATGAAATGACCAGTTGACCTTCATTGTACATGGATGAGTGAACAGCAAAGAAGGTGTGTAAGTGAGGACTGTGTGTAAAAGAAGGTCAGATTCAGAACAAGTGGCTGGAGTAAAGAAGGCTAATAACATCAATATATTAATTGAGACTCTTGTTGCTTTAGTGTGTCTATTACATAATGACTAGTAAAAAATACAATTCCTCCTATGTACAGCTGAGATCCTTAGTAAATGTTGCTTTGAATAACTAATGAAGGATAGATTGATCAAATGGAACTCTTTTTTATCTCGTCCCTATTCACCCTTCACAACGCCATGAAAAGTATTTCTGTAAAGCGAATCTATAAATCTAATCAGGGGGCGCAGGCGGATGCTGGGTGGCTAAGCGCTTGGCTTCCGAACCTTGGGGTCTTGAGTTCGAATCCGGGTGAAGACTGATTTTGAAATTCGGGATTTTTATGGCACGCCTGAGTCCACCCATCTGTAAAGGGTACTTGATTTTGAGGAAAGTAAAGGCGTTGTGCTGACCACTTGACACCTTGCCCGCTGGCCAAAGGAACAGATGACCCTAACATCATCATAGATCTGTATAAATCTGAAAGGGGAGCTTAAATCAGAGTTTATAAAATTCTACTGCTAGGCCTCTAGATCCTAACTTAGAAGATTGTGCGTAAAATGTTCCAGAACGTCTATTTATCTATTCAATTCGTTCACGAATAAGGCCTACATGCGGGAATACCTGAAGGCGTATGTCTGTTCTGTTACTAACAGTGATGCCCAACCTAATTCGACCTGCGGGCCATTTTAATTTCCAACCCTCGTTTCGCGGGCCACATCAACGAAAAGATCCGAAAACGAAGTGAAATTGGCCTAAAATCATTGGTTAGAAACCAGTGGTTCTAAAATTAAATTAATTAATGGGATATTTGAAGTTTTTTTACGCGTCGAAAAATGGCTTCATTTTTCTACTTGAAATGTGAGTAACGTTGTAGCTTGCAGACTCGTTTTCATGTCTCTATTTCGTAACTAGTCTCAACGATCCTACAATCTCTAGGCATAGTTTCACTATCATTTTATTCCCGGCTCAAACCAAGATTGACGTCATATTTGTGATATTTTGTTATAGGCCCTACAATGCCGATTATATGTTGTTTTTTAACAGCCACACTTTCTTTATAAAACAAATATATTTGTTTATTATCATGTTCCACAAAAAAGTAAAGATACGTTCACTTTTCGTGCTAAATTCTACATTCAGAATCATATTTCTTAAACAAATTTTAAAGGTCATGGTACCAATCCATCAGACAAAAAGTGAGGGCCCTAACGAAGGTGAAGATTCACTTTTAAACGTTTTCTTCTTGGATGGGGAACTTCTACACTTTATACCAACGTTTCGGCGGGCCGGATGGAACCACGTCGCGGGCCGGATCTGGCCCGCGGGCCGTATTTTGGGCATCACTGTGTTACTAGATTTAAAGCAAAATTATTTTTTTTATCAAACTTTGAAAAATTATAGCAGTCAAACTAGAATTTTCCCAGTGATCCAATATTAGTGGCTCTTTCCTCAAAGATATACACCAATTGCCAAATTTGTAAAATAATCATTAGAGACGTTTTAGAGAACCGTGTCCACCAATCTAGCTTTTTTTTTTTTTATAAGCTCAATAGAAGAATTGTAATAAATAGAGAATATATAAAGTCCAAATGATAAAGTTCAAAGTCCACAATCTTACAATGCATGCATTTTATTGTTAGAAAGTGAATTGAATGACGTAATAAGGTGGATTTGTTTTTCTTAGCAGCAACGTCAGAAGTTTGGGGATACATGGAGAATGGAAACTTTTTTTCTTGTATAAGATCAAGCTCTTAACTCGATAGGGTGTGCTTACTCTTTGAATTCACTAGAGCTGTGTCCTAGTGGAAACCAAAATCAATTTGGCAGCTCCATTTATAAAGTCTTGTCGGTCAAAGTACTACCCTTTGTTGAAATGTCAGTAATATAGCTAGTTGAAAAGGTCAACGGTTTAATTAACCGAATCTATGAATTTAGTTTCCAAACCCAGCCGCGTTTTATTTGCACAAAAAGTTCAAAGACAAACTTTTAGTCACCTAATTAAAACTTCCCTTGGTTCCAGAACTTCGCCATTTAAAGTGTGGTGATTAGTAGTGTGACAGGGTTTCCTATTTCTAAGTGTAGAAAGAAATGAGATTGTGACAAAATTAACTCTCAACCAAACGTGGTTCCCACTGAGTCAGTTTGATAGCCTAACTCTAACCTTAACCAGTTTGATAGCCTAACTCTAACCTTAACCAGTTTGATAGCCTAACTCTAACCTTAACCAGTTTGATAGCCTAACTCTAACCTTAACCCTTTTGACAATAATTGATTTGTGATGACAGTTACGAGAGTACAATATTGGCATGACAAACTAGTACTCCATAATTGTTGCTTCACAAACACGTGTATAATCAAACTATTGAAATGGACGCCATACCATCATATCATGCTGTTACTAAATTAAACAGAGTATAAAAATACCTACCTGCTTCCCAACATATCAACATTGTATGTAAGTAAAAGAAAATACAGTACCAATGAAAAGAGAGAGAAGAAAGTCATCCCTATTTGGTGGAGGTCTACAGAAAAGTTTTATTCTACCAAGCGAGTTATTGTACACTTACGTTAAATATCAACAAAGTAACAAACAAATTGAAAACATGGCGCCACAGGTCGTGAGACTTCAGGGACTAGAACTCTGGGTATTGATTTTGTAATTCAATGCTCGTTAAAGGAATGTAATGTGTAAAATTTAATGTTTCATCAACAGAAAGTCTGTCTTCAGTAAATCACATCTCATCAACAGAAAGTCTGTCTTCAGTAAATCACATCTCATCAACAGAAAGTCATTCTTCAGTAAATCACATCTCATCAACAGAAAGTCTGTCTTCAGTAAATCACATCTCATCAACAGAAAGTCAGTCTTCAGTAAATCACATCTCATCAACAGAAAGTCTGTCTTCAGTAAATCACATCTCATCAACAGAAAGTCAGTCTTCAGTAAATCACATCTCATCAACAGAAAGTCTGTCTTCAGTAAATCACATCTCATCAACAGAAAGTCAGTCTTCAGTAAATCACATCTCATCAACAGAAAGTCATTCTTCAGTAAATCACATCTCATCAACAGAAAGTCTGTCTTCAGTAAATCACATCTCATCAACAGAAAGTCATTCTTCAGTAAATCACATCTCATCAACAGAAAGTCATTCTTCAGTAAATCACATCTCATCAACAGAAAGTCAGTCTTCAGTAAATCACAACTCATCAACAGAAAGTCAGTCTTCAGTACAATCTCAATAAAAGTTGACAACATTTACTTGCCGAGTTGAAGTTTTACTCTGAAAGAACTACCATAGTAACACGTCTATAAGTAATTGTGATTTTGAAAACAATTTCAGTTTCTCTCTCTCTCTCTCTCTGTCCGTCTAAAGATAGATAGACAGATAGATAGATAGATAGATAGATAGATAGATAGATAGATAAATTTTAATGAGTTATATTTTAAAGTGATAAGAATTGCTAGGAATGAGCTATTTCGGTTATTGAGAAAAAAAATTTTGGGTTTAAATGAGACTCTAAATTTGACCGCTTAGCACTAGAAACTTAAGCATCTTAGTGAAGCGTAGGTGGGATCAGTCTGGATCTGTCTACAGACTCACAGAGATCAGTCTGGATCTGTCTACAGACTCACAGAGTGACATTGTTTTTATGTGCTGGAATTCCGCTACAAGTAAAGTATCCGGGCTAATTTCTGAAACACTAATTAGCTGCGTAAAGGTAGGCACAGTTCAGGTGTAGAGGTAAACATCTCAGGTACGGATGTACACCCCACCACCGCTAGCCCCCAGACGTCCCAGAGGCCTGGAGGAGTGTGAGTTCCAAGCTAGCTAGGTATTAATCCGTGCCAGATGGAACCAGGCTCAACGATAAGTGAGAGTGATTTGTCACTGGGAAGACCATAGAAACAGTGGTGTTCCATGAATCACTCATGAGTTGTTTTGTATCCGAATCAGAATGTATCCTTAATATAACACGGCTGGTGTGGTGTTGTATTCTCTACGAAGACTAACTTGATTCATATGATGTACATGCACTCAAGACTTTCACGCTTTTATTAGTAGTATAATGTCCTGTATCCTCTTCTGAAGGTATGCAAGAGCTAGAGGCTGAATAGAGCAGGTAATGTTCACGTTCAGCCCTTTCTAGGACAACGGCTAGCGAGTGTATTGTATGACTGGAACAAAGCCTGACAGCTATCTATTTAAAGCTGGATTAACTAAGGGCTTAACTAAGCTGATTTCATATTTTGATTATTGTACCTGGCCAAGTCTAAAAAGAATCATGGAAAGTAAATTGTTGGTTATTAGAAATTTTGTTTCATTTCGTCCCTGTCGCTATGAAACCATCTAAGGTGTAACATCTAAGGTGTAACATCATTGGAGACAATGCCAACATGAGAAAATAAACAAAGATTCAAAATACTCTGCAGCACTTTAAGTTCAGAATAGACCCACAGTAGAAAAAATGTTTGATTAAACATCACAAAAAGAAAATGGTTTGTGAGCGTCTTACAAAATTATTACTTAGGCCTATATCAAACTCAAGAAAACTGCAAACTTAAGGCCAATAATTGATTTGCCTGTCCATTGAAGAGGTATTAAAACCAGTTTTACACATTTCTATATCTGATATCATGATACAAATTATTCTAAGCAACACTAGCCTACAGTTCCAAAATGTAATGGTCAAATGAATTAGGGCAATGCAAGGTTCATATGTAATTACTTGCAAACAACATACTTCTAAAAATAAAAAGCTGGAATTGTTAACCTTGCCCGATAAAATATGTGTTATTTCTATCATATTATCGTTTTGTTATGAATCAAGGAATCCACAGATGACTGCTCTTTGTCTCAAACTTTGACCAATTTCTCCTTCACACTGAAGTATGATAGGTGTTGAAGGCTTGTTGGGCAATCTTTTTTCTTGGGTGCTAAAGATCCAATTTAAAAAAAAGCGGGAAACGGATGTAGTCTATTAATTAGACTTGTTTCATAAATTTCATGAGGTTAACTAGCAGCTACAAGGTGATAATCTAAATTTGTTCCAAATGAAGTCCTCATCTCAAAGTGTTTCATGTGAGGATGAAATCTACGAACGGGATTACATTTTGTTTT
Source organism: Biomphalaria glabrata (assembly GCF_947242115.1). Classification (NCBI taxonomy): domain Eukaryota; kingdom Metazoa; phylum Mollusca; class Gastropoda; family Planorbidae; genus Biomphalaria; species Biomphalaria glabrata. Next base: position 29,501,583 of record NC_074711.1, on the reverse strand, counting down.
CAACTGTTCAAATGTACAATAGTCAAGCATTGAGAAGTTATAATAATAAACCTAAAACTAAATTGAAGCCTAATATTGAAATATTATTATCAAAGTCGTCCGTCCATTTCCGTTTCTTTTTGTTTCGCCAACATATGTATTACATATTACATTTTATGTTCGTCATTTTCAGTTGAATTTTTCAATGGCTTAGAAATCATAGAGAAATACACATTTGAAGTTGATGAATCTTACAAAATCTTACAGGGGGTCTATCGAAAACTAGAAAACATGGCAAAGGGTCTACGAGACTAAAATGTTTGGGAACCACTGATCTAAACACACTAATATGTTGTTTTTTTTAAATAGGCCTACGATCAATCGATTTTTTAAGCACTTGTGCAAACTTATTGCCTCCCCCTAAAAGCTTTTGACATTGTTATTTCCTTTCTTACGCGCCTTGAACTAAGTAATTGAACACACTTGTATGTCCATAGAACAAAATATTATTTGTTGGTTGGGATACTCGTCTAATTCAGTGTTTCTTAAACTAGATTAATACCTACTACAGATTATACTTTGGGAAAAGGCCGAGACTAAGACAAATCCACAGTACGATTGTTCCATGGTATGCACATCTCCCGGTCCTATGTAGGTTATGTTTTAGAAGTATACTTGTCGCCTATTCGTTTGTTATGAATCTCACTGCTTTATTTTGTGTCTGTTCCACCGATTCATTGATGAAATTGTATTGCTTAAAGAACGTCAACGGGATGTTCAAATCCATGTATTCAGAGAGCAGATTAATGGGATTCACTTTTAGTGTGAGCATTCCCTATTGTCACGTACACTGTATCGATATTTAGCCAAGGTCTGCCGGCAAGGTCAACTACCTCGGGTAAAACCAGCCTTGTATTACTTTCAGTTTCAAAATGAACTTCATTGGTTTCAAAATATTAATTATTATGTAGTTGCTGCATTTATTGGTCAGATCTCAACCAAGCGGCAATGAGATATGAGTCACATGGCAATTCGCCCAAAGCTTTGTATTTTCTTTATATTTTCTAGTCAGTCTTGTACGGAATGTGTTAGTGTAAAGATGTACAAAAGTCTTGTCTTGGAAGTTGGAATGTTAAGATCTAACTTGTATGTAACGTGAAATTAAGAATATATATTTTTATTTGTATCAAGACTCAGATATACTATAGTGTAGATTCAATTCAAGTACATTTTAACCATTGTAACTATTTGTGAATAGTGTTTTCAAGTTATTAGTTAAAGTAATTGTTTTTGGACGAAGAGAAGTTTCTTCATTGAATTTAGAACGTACTTAGATCATATTTGTCAAGTAGTAACTCCTAGACCTAGATGATCCTCTTATCAATTGGCGACATTCTGTATGATCGTATTATCAACATTGATCTGTCTACTTCTATACGATCATCTTATCGAAAGATCATTTCAAGATCCTCGGCAATCACGATCATTGATGGTGCAATATAGTTTAAGTCTGATCGTGACAGTAGCACCATCTTAGAGTGTGACATTAACACCATTGATGATCGTGACACCTATAAAAAGACTATGTAGAGTACAGATTATTTCTATTAGTTTTAATATCAGGTGACCGAGCCTCGCTCGGATGAATTATACGCTAAGGAAGGATATATACCCGAAGTCATTTTGGGAATATTGCTGTAATTACGAAAATGAACGATCGGGTAAAGACTATCAATCCGAAGAGTTGCTTTTTCATTCTGTCAGTTCTCAATGTAATTGTACATGGCGATTAGAATAGAAAGTCCCCCAACAGTGGTCTTATAGAAAACCACAGCTCACGTCCTAACGTTTTACATTGCTTCTTTCGCGTAAAACTATTGGGCTATAATAGGCTTGGAAGAAAGTCTTTGCAGTGTTACTTCTAAAATGGTTATTTTCTGACATTTAATATTGCAATTAATATATTCATTGTCTCTGAGACATGCACACTTTACAGAAAACAACTAAGACTTCTTGAGTGCTTTCACCATAGATGCTTGCGCTCCATCATGGACATACGGTGGCAGGACCGCACTACAAACAGCGATGTCCTTGCCAACGACGGTATCGACAGTATAAAGGGACTTCTTATGGTCCGACAGTCACGCTTTGCAGAGACGAACGTATGAGAAGGCAGTCTTTTTTTTGTGAGCTAAAAGGTGGTCGACGTAACAGAGCCGTCCCACGGAAACGCCTCAAAGACCAGCTTAGGCGTCAACTTTCCTTGGCTGACATAGAAGAGAGCACCTGGTTGCGTGCGGCCTCAGAACGAGTCAGCTGGAGGTCACTCACGAAGGCCGCGAGATACACATTTGAGACCAAAAGAAAATCTGCTGCCGAGGACAAACGCAGACGGCGAAAAGAAAATCTAAATCGACCACCTGCGGACAATAGTTATGCTTGCCCTGGGTGTGGCAAAATATGTAGGTCACAGCTGGGCCTGCGCAACCACGGGAAATACTGCATTCCTCACTAATTTTCGGACTCGAAGATAAGCCTTATTATTATGGCTTTAGTAAGAATCATCAAGTGATGCAAAATCTCTACGTTATAGTGTAAAACGTGCACCTAGTAACAAAGTAAAATCGCGCATTTTTTCCTAAGAGACTTAAAAATATCGCGTTAGTATTCTAAAGAAGCGTTATTGTGAGTCATCTCTGTTACTCCGACAGCCTTTCAGCTTACTAAAATTAAAATTGCCAAAAATATGTTTGTCTCCCATACGGAACAAGTGCCCTGCAAAGCGTGGCTGTCGTATTATAAGAAGTTCATACCGTTTTGCAAGAATATCGCTGTTTGTATTGCGGTCTTTGGTGAAGTCGTTCAAGAAGTCTTAGTTGCTTTCTATAAAGTACTCATGTCTCAGATCCACATAGAGGGTTGAGAGAATCGGTGGTTGACAATGATTTTGTAGACAGGCGGAGCGATTTATTTCGCCACACTCTCGCTTGGAGATGTCCAAAAGCACGACTATCCCTGATCACATATCAGCCTCTCTTTAAAGCAATGCGTCATTTGATACTATGCTTCCCAGATAATGTGAAGTTATCTACCACTTTAAGGGAAGTCTATGTGCGGTGATCTTTGGGCTGAGTAGGTTTTATTGAGTGACTTCTGGAACATGACTTCTTTTTTACCGAGGCTTATAGGTTAACCAAAAAAAAGCAGCAGCGTGATGAAAATTCGTTGATTGCGAGCTGGATATCATCAGGGCCAGCCTTAGGCGTATACTGCCGCAGTGGACTCCGAAGGTTCAAAAGCCCCGCGCTGATTCTGGGTGTAAATTATTAAATTAAACCATTATATTATTAAATTAAACCATTATAATTTATAATAGGGTTCCCGTGGTCTCCTTGTTTTGAAATCTCCTGAAACTCATACAAATGTCCTTAAAAAGACAAAATTGTCATTTTGGGGTGTCAATCAATATGGTAAACGCCAGGCAGTCCTACGCATCTTATAAAAAAACGGCATCGTCAGCTTTCATTTAATAAAAAATGTAATGCAAATACGAATTTATTTTCTAATAAAAAATCTTTATTTTCACTTATTATCCTTTTCCCTACCCTTTCTGGTCCGCGCGCAATCCATTTCACATAGGGCACCGAAAATGTTAGGGCCGGCCCTGGTTGTGCAAGTAAGGCATAGATAATGGAACAGTCATTAGACTTCGAAGCTTAAACACATTGCAATAATTTACCAGCAAAATAATAACAAAGTAAAAGCTACCTACGGGTGTAAGCAATTAAAGTGTAAACAATTTATAAAGCCTTTAAAATACAATAACTAATCATATATAAAGATATTTAATTTCATTATTTTTCTTTCATAGTTTCATAATGGATCAATCTACAATAAGATGGTGCGCAAATGTTTAATTAGGCCAAATGAATCATTAAAACTTGTTCTTGTTTGCGAAGAAAAGTCTTAGTGTACCGATGTGAGCCTAGTGATGTAAGCGGTGTCAAGTTGTGACTGTCGGACTATAGGAAGTTCATACCGGCTTTTGCCATCCATCCATCCTAGTGGTGCTATGGCCTGCTTTTACACATCCATCCATTCAGATCTCTCCTGGCCCTAACTCCAAGCTTTTTACCGAGGTTTATAGTTAAATCAAAAGAGGCTGCAGTGTACGCAAACTCGTTGACCGCTAGATGGATATCATGTTTAGTGTGAGCAAGTAAGGCGTAGAGAAGTTGTGTTATGACCATTTCCTTTGTTTTGGTACAGGACAGTAGACACTGAAGCATGAACACATGGTAATAATTCACCAGCAAAATAATAATAATAATAAGGCTTGTCTTAGAGTCCGAAAATTAATGAGGATTGCAGCTGTTACCTACATATCTTGCTACATCCAGGGCAAGCATAACCATTGTCCGCGATGCTCGATTAAGATTTTCTTTTAGCGTCTGCGTCTGTCCTCGGCAGCAAATTTTCTTTTGGTCTCAAATGTGTATCCGCGGCCTTTGTATAGAGGGAAATCTTTAAGTCCGACAGTTACGCTGGACAGAGCAGTATCCTGTATGGGAGACGAATCTCAGACGAACGCATGCCAAAGGCAGTCTTTTTTGGTGAGCTAAAAAGTGGTCGACGTAACACCGAAACCCTTAAAAGACCAGCTTATGGCGCAAACTTGACTTAGCTGACATAGAAGAGAGCACATGGTTGCATGCAACCTCAGAACGAGACAGCTGGAGGTCACCAGCAAAATAAACAACAAAGTAAAAGGTATCTACACCGCTCTACACAATTAAAGTGTAAACAATTTATTAAGCACTTAAAACACAATAACTAATCATACATCGGCACATTTAATTTCATTACTTTTCTTTCATAGTTCTATAATAAATCAATCTACAGTAAGATGGTGCGCAAATGTTTAATTAGGTCTATTGATCCTTTAAAACTCGTTATTGTTTGCAAAGAAATATTTTAGTATACTGCGGTAAGCTTAGTGACGTAAGCAGCGTTTTTCCCGTTTACGTCATGGAAAATTTTCGTTCATAAAACATTCTAGCCAAAATTAATTTTTCGATAATGAGGCATTTTCAAACCGATATAACGGTCGATCTCGAGTTTTCCCAATGTGGCCAATGAGTTGAGAATTTTTTTCTCACTATTATGCACATACCGTGAAATTTTAAAGAAAATCGTTAGAGCCGTTTTCGAAATAAAATTTATATATATATATATATATATATATATATATATATATATATATATATAAATATATATACATACATACAAGAATTGCTCGCTTAAGAGTATAGGATTAGTTCATTGGTGTAACAGCAATTTATGTTCTTTTGAATGCGTGTTCTTGTAAAATAATCTATGCAACTTGTATGTCCATAGGATCTTAATAATAAATCATTTCCAAACCAATTTAACAAAGGAACTTAGGTATCATTCCATAGCTAATAAACCAAGAAGCTAAAAATTTAAAAAAAAATTCTAAAAATAAAAAAAATCATTTTTAATTAGAAAATATAAGAAAGAAAAATTACACGGACTCTTTCTAACAAGGAGCGGGCAGGCTGAATCAGTCAAGGAAGTGACGTCAGAAGTTGAGACAAGGTTCCGAGATTTTCATCGCTTTATTTCTCAATGTCGTTGTGTGACGAGACAGGAAACAGAAACGTCACAATTTGTCAATCCCTTGGAGCTCATGTCACTTTCCCCAACTGAGGCAAGACCAAAAGTCGAGTATCCCGTGAAATCTTTTAGACTACTTCTGTAGACAGTAATATCCCAATGGAAAAACAGCCCCATTAAAGAACAATGGTTTTGGACCCCATCTAAAGGCCCTAATTGTTTTCTTTGTTCGCTAAGCCGTGTCGTCTTTCTAATGATTACTGGCACGTAAACTACAATGGAAGAAAAAAAAATCAAGTGACAGCGGCAGGAGCTGCAATCACTCAGTAAAACCCACGACTCTTGAAATCTCCAGTAAACAAATTGATGTGTGTCTAGCATACTTCTTGAGTATTTTATAGGAAGGCCTGTCATTCTAAAGTAAGATACATATAAAATCGTCTAAACTTCGTTACCGAATTGGGAGTGTCAAAATAAAAGCACCAAAACTGCAGCTTAAAAAAAGCAACTTAAAAACCACAACTTTAAAACCTCCTGCTTCAAAATAAGAGATCAAGTCTAACGACAATTCGCAAGTTTTCTTGTATTGTTAATTTAATTCCTTAGTACCTGGATGACCGATCCTAGCTCGGTTAAATAATTTCCTAAGTCATTTTGGGAATATTTTTGTAATTACGAAAATGAACGATCATATAAATACTACTAATCTGAAGAGTTACATTTAGTGTTCTGTTAGTTCTAAATGTAATTATACATGGCGATTAAATATAAAGTCTCTTAAGTCCTTCTATAGTCTAGACAAACCACAGCTCACATCCGTCTTATAGTTTTAAAATCCATTTTTTTGTGTAAAACTATTGTAGGTCTACTATTACTGGCTTAGAAGAAAGTCTTTGCAGTGTAACTTCTTAGATGGTTGCGTTCAAACATTTCATTATGGAAGTAGTCTACATTCATTATGTCTTTAGTACAAAACATCAAGTGACGCAAATCTCTACGTTATAGGGTAAAACAGGCACTTTGTGACAAAGTAAAATGGCGCATTTTTTCTTAATAGACTTAAATCATTGCATTAGTTTTCTAAAGAAACGTTTCCGTGGGGCACCTCTGTTACGCCGAAAAATATGTTCGTCCCCCATACGGGATACGTATCCTGCCCAGCCTGACTGTTGGACTATAAGAAGTTCATACCATCCATCCATCCCAGTGGTGCTACAGCCCGTGGAGGGATATGGCCTGCTTATACACATCCCTCCATTCAGATCTCAACTGGGCCTTCCATCTCCAAGCCCTAACCCCAAGCTTTTTACCGAGGTTTATAGTTAAATAAAAAGAGGCTGCAACGTACGCAAACTCGTTGGCCGCTGGCTAGATATCATGTTCAGTGTGAGCAAGTAAGGAGTAGAGAAGCTGTGTTATGACCATTTCCTTTGTTTTGGTACGGGACAGTAGACACAAAGCACGAACTTATGGTAATAATTCAACAGCAAAAAAAAAAAAATAATAATAAGGCTTGTCTTCGATTCCTAAGATTAATGAGGATTGCAGTATTTCCCGTGGCTACGCAGCCCCTGCTGTGACCTACAAATTTTGCCACATCCAGGGCAAGCATAACCATTGTCAAACAGTGGTCGATTAAAATTTTCTTTTCGCGTCTGCCTCTGTTCTCGGCAGCAGATTTTCTTTGGTCTCAAATGTGTATCCGGGGCTTTGAATAGAGGAAAATCTTTAAATCCGTCAGTTACGCTGGACAGAGCGGTATCCTGTATGGAAGACGAATCTCAGACGAACGCATGCCAAAGGCAGTCTTTTTTTGGTGAGCTAAAAAAGTGGACGACGTAATAACAAGACGCTTATAGACCAGCTTAGGCGCTAACTTGCTTTAGCTGAAATAGAACAGCTGAAGGTCACCAGCAAAATAAACAACAAAGTACAAGGTATCTACACCGCTCTAGGCAATTAAAGTGTTATCAATTTATAAAGCCTTCAAAACACAATAACTAATCGTACATTGGCACATTTAATTTCATTACTTTTCTTTCATAGTTCTATAATAAATCAATCTACAGTAAGATGGTGTGCAAATGTTTAATTAGGTCTATTGATCCTTGAGAACTCGTTCTTGTCTGCAAAGAAATATTTTAGTGTACTGCGGTAAGCCTAGTGACGTAGGCAGCGTTTTTCCCGTTCACGTCACGGAAAATTTTCATTCATAAAACATTCTAGCCAAAATTAATTTTTCGATAATGAGGCATTTTTAAACCGATATAACGGTCGACCTCGAGTTTTCCCGATGTGGCCAATGAGTTGAGAATTTTTTTCTCACTATTATGCACATACCGTGAACTTTTAAAGAAAATCGTTAGAGCCGTTTTCGAAATAAAATTTATATATATATAAATATATATACATACATACATACATACAAGAATTGCTCGCTTAAGAGTATAGGATTGAAGAAAACATTTTCATGTATTGTAGTCCGAAATGATTCTGCTATATGAGCTTTTTGTTTCTTAACCGTGCTGAACGGAAGAAGAAAATGCCAAAGATTACATGAATTCTGAAAAATTCACTTTTTTATTATTGCAGAAATTTTTTAAAACACCTTTAGTGTTTACACCTTTAGTGTTTACATAGCAAGCTTAGTTTGGTATATCCGGTGTACAAAATAAAAGAGTGTTGATTATCTGTGTATTTTAAAAGGATTACGTTTTTTTTTCACTGTGAAATGAAATTTGTAGACTCTTCCGCTTTAGCACAAAGTAATTACTTTTTAGTTGGCAGCTATCTTTCAACATGGCGCCCATGACATTTTTTATTTTGTCTATTCATATCAAAAACTCTCCCAAGCTTCCTCTTTTTATTTCGTTACGTTTTCTTTAGGTTCCATTACATAGCTATCCAATTTATTCATTTCGCTTTTCCTTCTTTTTCTCTCTTACAGAATTGTATTGCTTAAAGAACGTCAACGGGATGTTCAAATCAATGTATTCAGAGAGCGGATTAAAGGGATTCACTTTTAGTGTGAACATTCCCTATAAAAAACTATGTATAAGACAAAATCAAATTTAGTAGTATTTGTTTCCGTTTGTCTTACATCTGAAGATTGGGTTTAAATAAACAGTGAAAAAAATGTATTGGACAGCAACTGTTGGTGATAATTGATGCTAAACCAGCAATGGCATAGAATATAGGGGAAATAAAACTTACAATAAAAACAAAAAGCAGGTGGGTGAGTGAAGGCGATCCAGAATACTGGAATTGTTGACTTTGTACAATTAAAAGCGGAACCATACTACTGGACCTGGAGATTTAGAGATGAAAGAGAGCGCGGACTTAGAGATTTAGAGATGAAAGAGAGCGCGGACCTGGAGATTTAGAGATGAAAGAGAGCGCAGACCTAGAGATTTAAAGATTGCTAGAGCGCGAAGTCTAGAAATTAAGAGACAGATATAAAGATTTAGAGCTTAAGAGAGCGCGACATCTAGAGATTTAGAGATTAGAAGAGATTAAGACCTAGAGATTTAGAGATTAGAAGAGATTAAGACCTAGAGATTTAGAGATTAGAAGAGATTAAGACCTAGAGATTTAGAGATTAGAAGAGAGACCTAGAGATTTAGAGATTAGAAGAGATTAAGACCTAGAGATTTAGAGATTAGAAGAGAGACCTAGAGATTTAGAGATTAGAAGAGATTAAGACCTAGAGATTTAGAGATTAGAAGAGATTAAGACCTAGAGATTTAGAGATTAGAAGAGATTAAGACCTAGAGATTTAGAGATTAGAAGAGAGACCTAGAGATTTAGAGATTAGAAGAGATTAAGACCTAGAGATTTAGAAATTAGAAGAGAGACCTAGAGATTTAGAGCTCTAGAGATTGAGGCTTCTAAAGACATATCTATTAATATAATATCTAATATTTGAAGATAGAGAGATATACATATCTAAAGGTCCGGGACATCCTAGAAACTTGACCTCTAGGAATGTTGAGCCTCGATTAAAATAAAAGTTTGAACACATTCAAAAAATGTAGATCTATTCTGTTTTTTTTTTTAAATACGCCACCCCCCCCCCCTCCCCGTGTAATATTAACAAGACCCATAACCCTGAGTGTTCAATAAAACTGTCTGGTTTTAATTCTCTGTTCACATAAAAAGGTGAAGTGATATCAAACAATATACTAATTGAATGAAGTAGCAGATAGCACTTAAGATGGTCTGATGTATGGAAATAACACTTACAACATATTAAAGTAATTTTTTTTAGCCTCTCAGTAGGGCGCGATCAAATATATAACATTCATCGGAAGCCCATTACTTGATGACGTCATACTCAACATTTTTTCGCACGCCAATATTTCCTTTGGCTATATTCCAGGGTATTTCTTTTTTAACTATCCAGGTTTTCTTGAATGAAGAGAAACAGAAATATGCTCAAAATGTATATTCTTTTATTTATATAACAACAACATCCAGGCTTATATGCAAATTTAAATAGCAAGGAAAACAACATAAATAGTACAGATATCTTCAAAACAAGATCAGTAAACACGCAAGATCCAGGAGGCTATGAATACAATACAGCGTCATACAAATGATTGTCTTATACTAAGTTTATTGTTATATCACATCAATTTAAAATGCGCATCTTAAATATATTTCTAAAAGCCCTCACTCAACACTCTCCTACATGCGATGGACGAAAAAAGGCACAAATGTAACCACCAGTCACCTATCTTTGGTCTGCTACAATTAAGGTATTTTCATGATTGAAACAGCAGCTGTTACATTTACTTCAAAAGATTTTTTTATTTTCATTGAAAAGTGCTTCTACTTCCGTTTTAAAACAGTTGACTTTGTATGTGTGTAATGTCTTGTTATATCAACAACGCTCGGCTTATCTCTGTCAGTACAGCATCAGACTTTATAACTGAAGGTCAAAGGTCTAATCCTGCAATGATTTTGAGAATATCTCTTTCGTATTTTTTTATAAAGCGTTTTTCACACAATTTAATAGGAATACTTTGAGTTAGAAAACAAGTTAAAACAAAGTTGGATACTTTATACAAGACTAAATGAGCCTTCCATAGTACACTTGTAAGACTGAATCTTCTACAACTTCTCTTGTAAGAATTTGTACATGTACAACTTCTCTTGTAAGAAATTAATACATCTTCTACAACTTCTCTTGTAAGAATTAATACATCTTCTACAACTTCTCTTGTAAGAATGACTATATTTTCTAAAAATACCTTAAGTAAGACTAAATGAATCTTTCACAACATATTCACAACTTCCTCAACCTGTTCGTAGTTTCTTTTTGTTTTCCCTAGCACCAGCCTACCTTTACACTCTGTATATTAGTAATATTTTATACAGCAATTATTTTGTTGTAAATTCTAGATATTAGGACCAGATAGCAGTATATGTATATCAGTCTCTCCCCACTACACATAGAAACACTTGTGTCCTGAGTTTGTTATTTGTGTGTGTGTGTGTGGGGGGGGGGGGAAATAAAAGTACATGTTTGGCTGTCAATCGTTTCATCCACACGTCAGGCCAGAGTGGTATTGAACTTCACAGCGAATGCATGTAATCACTTTATGGCTGGTACTGGAGTTAACATTTAAGGTGAAATAGATAGCCTTGCACTGCTTAGTGATAGCGAGTGTACACCTTGTTTCTCAAACTCTTGTCTGACACCGACAGTCATTCTCTTTCTCTTTCGATCTTTCTATTATTTTTTACGAAAATCTTTTTTTTTTTTTTTTTTTTTCTATAGTAAATTAGAGATATTTATTTAAATGAGCAAATAATGACGTCCTAAGAGTATCCATGTATTAATCTAGTCATGTGTTTTAATTAGAGACTACAACTCTAAGCCATTTGTTTTTCTAGCTGAGTCAGGGAACCCATTCCGTGCTAAAATGTCACTAGAGAAGAAGGAACACTTTTTTTTGAAATTTTCCTAGCATATGGAATAAAAAATGTGCCTTTATCTTTGTGTCTTTGTTATGTTCCCATAATGCTTTGCTATTTTTGTATGGTTCTAGTCCGTAGAACACAATTTAGTTGTCATTGGTTCGCCAAGTGTGAGAACCACTGATCTCCTGCATCAATCGTAGTTCCCCGCCGCGGGTATGAGAATCTTTATGTTCATCTCCTGGCACAGACAACGTGTCGTCCTCTTCCTAGCTTCACTATCAAAGTTGTTATCATATAATGTTAGTCTTGGAGAGACTCCACCATCAGATTCCTGGAGCTTCAAACAATAGAACCCGGATACAGAAACTATTCAGTATTTATACATTATAATTAGGCAAGCCTTGCCGAAAACAAACAAAAAACAACATAAATTTAAAAAAAGCACAAAAAAAACAACAACAAAAAAACAAAAAAAAAACAAAAACAACTTGAAAACACAAAGTCATCAACCTCACTCTTCATTAGACTTATTTAATTAGAAATAGTTTTAGAATAAACTAGAATTGGTGAAAGGGAATAAAATGAATAGTACATTTTTTCAATACAGACTTTCATTTAGACTTTGGTCGTGTTCCTATAAGCCAAATATAGTTAGGTGTTTTCTTTAGGTTGACAATAACACTGGCCTCCCAAATATATTGCGTAGGAGACGCCAATGCATTTTTTGTTAACTTTTTTTTGTTGACAGTTCAGACCTTCTGTCTGGTAGATGCAAACAAATTTAGTGTTTAGTCCCTGGAGGCGAGTCTTGCACTGCAGACGAGTCCTATGTGGACTGAGAGATTGCAGACGACACATTTCAATAAAACAAACAGTTTTCTGGATAGTAGCTCACGAGGAAGTGGAAGATGTATGTGTGTGTGTGTGTGTGTGTGTGAGAGAGAGAGATAGATAGAGGGAGAGTGGAGTGTGTGAGTGTGTTTGTGAAAGTGTTAAGACAGGAAGTCAGTTTTGTATTATCTTGTGCGTTCACTTTTCTTTTCTTCACCAGCGTGTTAGAAAGTAGAAAGTAGTCCATAAAATGCAGGAAGTGACAAAAGTAATTTCAAACCTTGTCAATGTTTTCTGGAACCAAACCGGCAGTGAAACATTTGTTTGTCATTAGTCTGTCTTATGTCTGTCTGGTAGAACGTCCTGGACATTGACAGCAAAAGAAAATTGGCTAACGTTTCTTTTCGGATGATCTTTTCTTTCAGAATAAATATTGGCCTAGGCATCTCTCTAAGTGAATAATCTAATCTCTTTCTTAACTTTATCTCTCTTCTCCGTCTCACTCTTTTCATCTCTCTTTCTATAAATATCTAATAAAATTGAATATTCTAATCAGCTGGCCTTGCTTTATCACAACATTAATATTCAGCTATGAATTTATAACTACAACGCTAATACAACAAAGTTTTGTTTTTTACTGTGAAAAATAAATTTAACGCTATCATGGTACTGTATAGAAAATAGCCCCTCAATGTGGGGAACGCCTCCCTATTTGAGAAATGGTGTTGCAGTCTGTAACATTCTATGCACGGTTGAATGATCACCAGTTAGTACAGAACACTACATCTTCCCCACAGAACTTTGTTTGACTTGACAACAAAATGGAGGCAGGAAATTCAATTTCAAATCTCCCAAGTTTCCTCTGATTGGACTGTTCACAAAGTGACGCGTATATCCCATATGTTTGTCTTGCATCTGGCAGATCATTGACCTACTTATCAATCAATCTGTCAGTCCAGATGTACTATGTACCTTACCAAGCTGCTGATAAAACAGAGTAGCCCAGGGGCAATGGGAAATCTATTATTTGCCCTAAGTAAACACTTGGTGTGTGAGTATTCCTTGTCTCGCGGGGCCAGTCTGGGAGTACAGAGTAGCACGATGTCGTGCAAGTGTAAGTAATGTAAGAATTAAAAACAAATAGATGGAACTTCGGGCTGTACTGTAGCAAGGTTTTACTTAAAATGAAACTGTTCTATGCTGATCAATTTACTTGTTAGAAAGATACAATTTTTAAGTCAAACTAATATTCTTAATTACAATCACCAATCGCCAGTCACGATTCGAGTCTCGTCTGCTTGATAGATGTCACGAGCTTTGCTAGTACTTTAAGACACTTTAAGCTGTAAGAGAAATAATTATCCTGTTCATTTAGGTTATCTACTTGTGTCTATCGAAAGCAGAGTGAGGACCATCTACTCCTTGATTACAAATCTGATGTTAATTGTTTCGTTTGTTTCTAATGTATGTCCAAGTGTTCTGTAGTTTTTTGTTTGCTCGCAGTCTCATGTGTCCTAACTAGTTTGTTTAGTACCAGCGAATACACAAGATCCACTGGTTAGAAATTATATAAAGCAAGCCATTTGATGCAATATGCAGCACCAGTAGCAACAGATTATTTACTGAAATCAGCCGTAGGCAAAGTTTGATATCAATATGCTCTTTTTATCATTGAATCAAGTGTTTACCAACTAGAACACTTTTTGACACGAATACTGGAACGCTGTAACAACATGCAAAGTAGAATCAATCTTAAAAAACAAACAAACAACAAAGCTTATCTAAAGTGGAAGAACTAACTACGCTATTTAAACTATATCTATCAATAATGTTCAGGTTATTTCCCTTATTCGTTATCAAACAAAGTAATTAATTACCAATAATTAATTGACTAATTGGGTATTTAAAAAAAAATGATTCATGTTTTATTAGGTACAAGCAATAATTGCTTAAAGTATCAACATGATCAGAGAATGCGTGAGGGAGAAATAGCTTCAACAATTATTTAAGGGACTAAACACTACAAATTTAGTCATATCTGTGAATATTGAAGTGATAAGTTTCCCTTGCTGGTACCAAACAAAATAATTCATTACCATTAATTAATTGACTAATTGGTTACTTTTTGTTTTATTGGTTCATGTCTTGTCTATGCCAATGAATAACTGTGTCAGGTTTCAACTTGATCCGAGAAAAGGTCTGGGAGACATAACGTATACACACTTTTCCCCAGACAGACAGATAGACAGAGTGAGTTGATGTAAGTTTTGTAAGAAAAGTCAGGCAAAAAAATACAACATGATTAGCCAAAATCAGACGTACAACTTAGAGATAAAGCATCTCTTCGTGTATATGTGACGCCGCGGTCCAATTAGTGTTTCACTAGCCTAACATTATTAGATCTAGTTTTGTTTGAAAGTTACGAGGCAGACAGGCAGTACTTATGATGTAGTGAAATCAAACCAAATCCATGTTGTACAATTGGGTGCTATGGTCTCTACGTCGACAAATGTACATACAACCCAGGCATGTGGGACATGGAAATAAATAAATACATAAAACTTGGCATCAACGTTCCTTGGGTACTAACTGGATCCGTGACGTATGTATAGTAGCCTTAAAACAAACTTAAGACCCTCAAAAAAAGTTGCCCAACTCTATGAAAGTATTCCTATTCTATTGATCTAGGCCATGTTTATCATGTTTACATGAGAGATTACTTTGACACATAAAAATTACAAAATATAGTCTATTGAATTCATTATTTAATAAAATTAAATTTCAAATGTGTCTTTCAAAAGCATTTTACATAAATTTCCTCCTTATATCTGCGAATTTAAAAGTACTGACGCACTTTATGATCCCATTTATCTATCGAAGCAGACATCTAAGTCTAGACTCTACACAGTGTGAGTGTAATTCTAGATCTAATTCAAAGATGAAAGTCTTCTTTATACTTTAACACATTAACATACAAAATAAAGTCCATTCATTTCATATTTTAATCAATTAACCCTCAAAGTTTGTGTTTCTAAAGCATTTTTCATACATTCGTTCGCTATAGCTTCCATGTTGACAAGCATTTTAATAGTCTCATTCATGTGTCGTGCACACCGCTATGTAAACACACCATGATTGGACAGGCTACATGAGGCTCTATATGGGGGATATTAAATATACTAACATACAATAATTAATAAGCTTCTTGAGCCCCTTGAATTCACTCTTATAATAGTAGGTCTATATCTATTATAATAATATGTAGCTCTAGATTTAGATCTTAATATATCTAGACCTACAATCAAATGTTTTTATTAAAAAAATGGATTTAGGTCCATTAGCTATTTTGATAGCTCCATTAATACTATTTTTTTTTAAATTCACGCATTCGCTTTCTTATAGCATTATTATTTCGTTTAATTGTTTCTAAAACCCTGTTAGTGACTATATCGATAGTGATACGCAAATTAAGACCCGCGGGCAGCGGATAATATATGTCTAGTATCTCTCTCTCTCTCTGTATATGTATATATAAATATTTATGTATATATATATATATATATATATATATATATATATATATATATATATATATTATATATATATATATTAGCAAATGCCAATCTAGTTGATGACATACACATTCGTGTTGCACAGTTGTCAGACTTCAAGAACAAGTATAGCCAGAGAGAGGACACCTACAAAACTGAAAGTCTACAAGGCTGTAGTCCTCCCTTCACTTTTAAGTGCTTTAGAGTCTTGGACTTTATTATAGTCCCGCCATATACATAAAAAATGAAATCCTTCCACCTCCTCTGTCCAAGACCAAAGGACCAGTGAACTGGTTTGACCACGTACCAGATTTTAAGATCTTACCGCTGTCACAGATGAACAGTATCCATGCCACAACAAAAAGTTCCAAGCTGCGGTGGGCTGCCATGTAGTCTGCATGCTTGACAATCCTCCCCCCCCCCCCATATTTTTTTTATGTTGAAATGTATGCTGAAAATCGCTCTCAAGGGGGTGGGGGAGTCAACAACAACAACAACAAAAAAGTTGCCAACTCTGCAACAAACTCCTCCCATTCGTGCCTTCTAAGCTAGTGAAAGCGAAGATTGGACTCCACAGCCATTTTCGAGTTGATAGGAAATACGAATGTTCTAATCTTAGTCCAAGAAATAGAAACTGAAGTGTGGGAGATGACAATAGAAAGCAATGTAAGCACTTTGATACATCCACTTCCAAGACTTAATGATAATTTAGGGCCCGAGACTGCAACGATTGCAGACAGATCGATAGAGCAAAGCGTTTGAAACTGCTGTCTTTGGTAGGAAGAGATGTCAAGCTCTGGAGCTACTAAATGGTACAAAAACAATAAGGTCAGTTTTGTTCCCGCTAGAGCGATGAGACCAAAGACTCGATTTGACTTTCTTTAAGAGACATAAATACAAAGACTCAACTCTTGCATTGAGGGACATAAGTACAAAGACTCAACTCTTGCATTGAGGGACATAAATACAAAGACTCAACTCTTGCATTGAGGGACATAAGTACAAAGACTCAACTCTTGCATTGAGGGACATAAATACAAAGACTCAACTCTTGCATTGAGAGACATAAATACAAAGACTCAACTCTTGCATTGAGGGACATAAATACAAAGACACAACTCTTGCATCGAGGGACATAAGTACAAAGACTCAACTCTTGCATTGAGGGACATAAGTACAAAGACTCAACTCTTGCATTGAGGGACATAAGTACAAAGACTCAACTCTTGCATTGAGGGACATAAGTACAAAGACTCAACTCTTGCATTGAGGAAAAATAAATACAAAGACTCAACTCTTGCATTGAGGGACATAAATACAAAGACTCAACTCTTGCATTGAGGGACATAAATACAAAGACTCAACTCTTGCATTGAGGGACATAAATACAAAGACTCAACTCTTGCATTGAGGGACATAAGTACAAAGACTCAACTCTTGCATTGAGGGACATAAATACAAATACTCAACTCTTGCATTGAGGGACATAAATACAAAGACTCAACTCTTGCATTGAGGGACATAAATACAAAGACTCAACTCTTGCATTGAGGGACATAAGTACAAAGACTCAACTCTTGCATTGAGGGACATAAATACAAAGACTCAACTCTTGCATTGAGGGACATAAGTACAAAGACTCAACTCTTGTACTGAGGGACATAAATACAAAGACTCAACTCTTGCATTGAGGGACATAAGTACAAAGACTCAACTCTTGCATTGAGGGACATAAGTACAAAGACTCAACTCTTGCATTGAGGGACATAAGTACAAAGACTCAACTCTTGCATTGAGGGACATAAATACAAAGACTCAACTCTTGCATTGAGGGACATAAGTACAAAGACTCAACTCTTGCATTGAGGGACATAAGTACAAAGACTCAACTCTTGCATTGAGGGACATAAGTACAAAGACTCAACTCTTGCACTGAGGGACATAAATACAAAGACTCAACTCTTGCATTGAGGGACATAAATACAAAGACTCAACTCTTGCATTGAGCGACATAAATACAAAGACTCAACTCTTGCATTGAGGGACATAAATACAAAGACTCAACTCTTGCATTGAGGGACATAAATACAAAGACTCAACTCTTGCATTGAGGGACATAAGTACAAAGACTCAACTCTTGCATTGAGGGACATAAGTACAAAGACTCAACTCTTGCATTGAGGGACATAAATACAAAGACTCAACTCTTGCATTGAGGGACATAAGTACAAAGACTCAACTCTTGCATTGAGGGACATAAATACAAAGACTCAACTCTTGCATTGAGGGACATAAGTACAAAGACTCAACTCTTGCATTGAGGGACATAAATACAAAGACTCAACTCTTGCATTGAGGGACATAAATACAAAGACTCAACTCTTGCATTGAGGGACATAAGTACAAAGACTCAACTCTTGCATTGAGGGACATAAGTACAAAGACTCAACTCTTGCATTGAGGGACATAAATACAAAGACTCAACTCTTGCATTGAGGGACATAAATACAAAGACTCAACTCTTGCATTGAGGGACATAAGTACAAAGACTCAACTCTTGCATTGAGGACATAAATACAAAGACTCAACTCTTGCATTGAGGACATAAATACAAAGACTCAACTCTTGCATTGAGGGACATAAGTACAAAGACTCAACTCTTGCATTGAGGACATAAATACAAAGACTCAACTCTTGCATTGAGGGACATAAGTACAAAGACTCAACTCTTGCATTGAGGACATAAATACAAAGACTCAACTATTGCATTGAGGACATAAATACAAAGACTCAACTCTTGCATTGAGGGACATAAGTACAAAGACTCAACTCTTGCATTGAGGACATAAATACAAAGACTCAACTCTTGCATTGAGGGACATAAGTACAAAGACTCAACTCTTGCATTGAGGACATAAATACAAAGACTCGACTCTTGCATTGAGGGACATAAATACAAAGACTCAACTCTTGCATTGAGGGACATAAATACAAAGACTCAACTCTTGCATTGAGGGACATAAGTACAAAGAGTCAACTCTTGCATTGAGGGACATAAATACAAAGACTCAACTCTTGCATTGAGGGACATAAATACAAAGACTCAACACTTGCATTGAGGGACATAAGTACAAAGACTCAACTCTTGCATTGAGGGACATAAATACAAAGACTCGACTCTTGCATTGAGGGACATAAATACAAAGACTCAACTCTTGCATTGAGGGACATAAATACAAAGACTCAACTCTTGCATTGAAGGACATAAATACAAAGACTCGACTTTTATTTACATTGAGGGACATAAATACAAAGACTCAACTCTTGCATTGAGGGACATGAATACAAAGACTCAACTCTTGCATTGAGGGACATAAATACAAAGACTCAACTCTTACATTGAGGGACAAAAATACTAATTACCTTTACAACTGTTTAGCAGGGCCGAAGTTTTCGCTCTTCAATGGGAAGTACGCACGACCTATTTCATTTCGATTGGGGGTGGGAGATAAACAAGTTTAAAAAAACAACAACAGTAAGGAATAGTAGTAGACAATTTATTACAAGGGAGGTAAATGTGGAAAACCAACTACAATTTCTTTGTATTACATTTAAACATTCGGTGTGCCATGTAAAATGTTCTCTCCATGAAATATTTGTGTTTATAATGTTGAATAGAACAACAGGGTTGTAGATATTCTCAGAGCAGGATTACTTCATTAAACACTGAATCCCTCTCTGTCCCGCAAAGAGCACACATTGCCTTACAGCCTGAGAGAGTTATTTAAATACGACAATAGACCAATTAGACGTACACTCTGTTGTGTCTGGTATCTACAACCTTAAACACAAATTTTGTTAAAAGAATAAAACAAATATTATGCTAAATTATTTTCAACTGTTTATGAACACAAAAAAAAAGGTGTACGTTTGCTATGGTAATGTGTTTATCATGGCAGTCTGGCGCTAGTGAGGGGCTAGTGTTTCGATGCGTTTGGCGTTATGGTGGTGTTGATTAAAACGTACAACATTGGAAAGAAAGCCATAACAAAATGTTTCAACTTGCCACTGGCTAATCAATTAACTGTGTATTGATTTAAACTCAAGCTGTAGACAGATAGTTAATAAACTGTTTCTGTATAGTGCAAAGTCTATAGAGCTTTATATGTAGTGCAATGTGTGGGCCAAAGAGCTTACAGTGCAGCAAAATGATGTGTGGATGAAGAATCACTAGTAGTGGCTATTTGTTTTTTATTGCTTGATTTAGTAACTTATTCACAATTTGAAGTCCTACTTTGGTTCTAAAAAAAGCTCCCCTTTCAGACCTTGTGGTCTATAGGGCAGATGATGTAAAGTTCATCTGTTTTTGTGGCCTACGGTTAACGAGGGTGTCATGTGGCCAGCACAACGACCAACCGCCTTTACTTTTCCTTAACTAAAGTCAGGTACCCATTAGAGCTGGGTGGACTCAGAGGTGCCCAAAAGATCTCGAAATTAAAAATTCCAGGATTCGAATGCGGGACCTCCGGTTCAGAAATCAAGCGCTTTACCGCTCAGCCGTCGAGCCTACTTTGGTCCTACTTTGGTCCTACTTTGGTCCTACTTTTGTCCTACTTTGGTCCTATACGTTCTGAACGTTCCTTCAGATTGTTATAACCTAGCCTAAACCTCATTTAGACCGGCAGGGGAGGGCAGGGTTTGAACCCGGGACAATCTTGATGACAGTCTGAAGCGCAAACCACACTCATGAGATACAAACCTGAGCAACAGGTTGGAAAGAGTGTTTCTTCCGAACGACTATCCCAGTATTTCTGAAACCGGCGTCACTCGTGTTCCTACAATGTACCGCCACCTATTGTGAGAAGGTCGCCACTATATGTAAGGACCGTCTTGGTAGTTATGGAGCCTTTCCTTCTTCCGCACCAGGTGCAATGTATTCGGAACATTGGAAACTCAGTATAGTTCCCACTCAATTTATCTTTGGAACCTTTTGAGAAAGGTTCAAATATGAATCCGGGAAAAGGGTACCATATAATCGACCATAAAAAATATTGTCATTTCTTCTTCAATAAATCCGAATTGAAAATTAGCTTTTTGTTTTTATATCAATGTAATCAATACAGTGAACAATAAAGATGCAGACAGACAAAAATACAGACAATAGAAACTCAGAGAGACGGAGAGGGAGAAAGAGAGTGAGACAAAAAAGAGATAATTTACATAACTTAAAAAAAGAGAAAAAAGAAACGACCTCTTCAGTCTCTTAGAATCTCCAAAAGGGAATGAAATAAATCCTTTTGAAGAAAAAAGTAATTAAACTGACCAGACAATTGAAATCATAAACTGGGGGGTAGCATGAGATACAAATAAAATTATATTTCGTAAATTAAATTTAAACCATGACATTTCATTACAGTTACTCATCTTGCCATGTGTGACATACAGGGCACGGATGTTCCAGCAATTAAAATACCAAATAATTTATTGATTTCTTTAACTTCAATAGGCAATCATGCAAGTAGGAGAATAGAAAGTTCCAATCAAGCGCCAAGTTCAACGTCCACTAAAAAAACAACTAGTCACTCTATTTCTGTTTGAGTCAGCCAAGAACAATAACTCTTCCAGTCATCAGTCTAGCTGAAGGGGAGTTAAAGAAATGCTAAGGGGAAGTTAAATAAATACTATGTGAGGTGCTTACTGAAAGATTCATTGAATGCGTGAAATCTACGTTCCCCATCTTGTCGACCTAGATACTGGAGTTCTAATACATTTGATAGATTTGTATCCTCTCTTTACAGTCCCTCTTACGCCACGTAAAGGTCAGCGTGACATTCGAACCTGTTTCTTGGATATGTAACTCCAGTCAAGTCTGTTTTACTTGTTCTTTCTAAATCCAATGCTAGGCTCTGGGTTTAAATTGAGTTTCACTGCCTATAGTCAATCATCAGTCATCCCATAATAAGTCGGTCATCATCAGTCAGATGGTCAGTCTGACTGTCAGCCTATAATCAGCTTATCAGTTAGCTCATCATAAGTCTGTAGTGATTGTAGTAATTGTGTCATCAGTCAGTCTATCATAAGTCTTTCAATCAGACAGTCTGTTGGTCAGCCAATCATTTGTCTGTCACTTTGGTTCTGTCATGTCAGCCTTTCATCAATCAATCATCAGTTTGTAATTTAGCATATCAGTTTTTTTCTGTAAGCCTACAACTAGCCAATTATAAGTGTGTATTCATTTCTTAAGTTGGTCTATAATCAGCCTGTTGGTCATTCTGTCATCATTGAGTTAGGTCATCATAAGTCTATTATCATTAGTTTGCAAGTTAAGTCTTTTATCATTAGTTTGCAAGTTAAGTCTTTTATCAGTCAGTCTATCAACATTTGTCATTCGGCTGTCAGTCAGTCTGTCATCAATTTGTCATCATTCACGCCATCAAAAAATCGGACATTGGTTGTGTCACGCATCAAAACAACAGTTAGCTGTAGGCCTACATTTACACATTTCAAGTTAACGGGACATCTGTCACGTGTTAATTAATAATGATCCAATCAGATATTGAGGTCAAGTCTAAAGTCGTTGACGTCAGCTCTAGAAAACAAGAGAAAGGAAAAAGAAAGAAAACTCTCGTTCTCGAAGATACAATTATAGAAATGTTAATAACAGATTTGTTTAGTTGATATGATAAGCAGTTTTGATACAGTAGGCGTGAAAAGTAAAGATTGAACTCGAAAAATGAGCCCAGTTGAAAGAAATTGATATCATTAGCTTGTTTCATGCTTGAGTGTAATAGTAAGATTTAAAGTTAAAACTCATGTGGATTATTATTACAGGACTATTGATTAAATTATTTAAATATGGAATATATAATTATACAAAAAAGTAAATAAGAATAGTACCAAAGACACAATCCCATTGTAGCACAGCGTCACAGAGTACACATTGTTTATATTTGAATGTATTTTGTAAATGATTTAGAAGCTCCATAGCTAATACTTGTATTGTGTAACTTTAGTTCATTTCAGAACAGTTGTAGTGCTGTTCAAGCATATATATATACACACACAAGCTGGATTTGACTCGCGATTTTCGTTTGGACATCATAGATCTAGTGTATTTATGTTAAACATGGCGCTATGTTCCTTGTGTCAGAAAGCAATGGCTTCTACACTTTTAAATTTATCCCGGAATGGAAAGTAGACTGGGAAAATGGGTTTACCCGATTGGTATTTCAAACATGGTTTCCTCCTACTATGGAGTTAGCACTTTTTTTTTTAGTTTTTGTCCTTGGTTGTGGGGGGAGGGGGGATTTAAAACATGAGCGTAGTCAGGATTTTATTTCGAGTGGGCGGTGGTTGGGGGGATTTTTTTTCTTTCTCCCCCCCCCCATATGGCTGTGAAGATTTTCTAATTATATAGGTCTGGCTTCTAGGTTTTTAGTGTGCTACCTCCTACTTTGTCAGATAGAGCATTAGAGTTGCACATCTTTGAATTGTATCTGAGATTAGGGCCAGAGACTGCAACAATTGCAGACATATCAATAGAAAGAGTAGGAAAGTTAGGTGTATTTGGTGCGAAGAGATGTCCAGCCCTTTAGGAACTTAATGGGCAATCAGGGATGGAATAGAATGACACACATTGTTGAAACAAAACACTCGGGTGCCGGTAGCTGTTCAATTAATATTTATAACAATTAAATTTATAATCGCTAACTTTAAGATGTACAATCAATAATTATAGGATTTATGATTAATTACTATGAAATGTAATTTTAATCATAGATAACTAAAAGATTAGATTGATTTATAATTGATGACTATAATATAACGTGTGTGGCATAAATGAAAACTATAGCATACGATTTCTTATTTAAGACAATAGCATATGATGTATGATTGATATTCTATAACATAACATTTATCATTGAGAGAGAGAAGACTTCATAGTTTTCCAAGTGTTGTAAACATGAACAAAATTTTTGGATATATTTAAAATGATAAAAAAATTTAAGAAGTAAACAAATGATATATATATATATATATACATACATACAGAAAGCGAAAGAGAGAGAGAGAGAGAGAAATCTACTGAAGTATTTAAAGAAACAATTTGTAAACCTGTAGCGCCATTATATCTACGAGGTATTTTTTTAAAAAGCTACGATTGAAGTATAAGAACTCCTGCAGTAGAGATAGATCTAACAGAGTGCTCTGTAAACTGAACACAATTTCTCATGTCAACATCTGTACTATGTCGTCATCCATTGGTCGGACTCTATTTATTCTATCAACAAAGATCTCCGGCAAGTTCATCAGATGAAATGTGATTTACTGAGACACAAGAAACAAAGTGTGCTGCTAACATTCACTTGTACGTAGTGATAGCCAGAAACAGACATTTGGAGGCTAACATTCCCTTGTACGTAGTGATAGCCAGAAACAGACATTTGGAGGCTAACATTCACTTGTACGTAGTGATAGCCAGAAACAGACATTTGGAGGCTAACATTCACTTGTACGTAGTGATAGCCAGAAACAGACATTTGGAGGCTAACATTCACTTGTACGAAGTGATAGCCAGAAACAGACATTTGGAGGCTAACATTAACTTGTACGTAGTGATAGCCAGAAACAGACATTTGGAGGCTAACATTCACTTGTACGTCTTTGAATGTGATGCCTAGGATCCTTCTGTAGCATCTCAATTCCATTGCTAGGATCCTCCTCTCAAGCTCTGCATTCAACGTCCACGACTCACAAGCATATAAAAATGTGGCCATGACCAGAGAGCGCATCAGTCTAATTTTGGTGCCGAGGGCTAAGCCCTTATCTTTCCATATTATTTTAAGTTTTGAAAGGGCTGCTGTGGACTGTGCTATTCGGGCCAATAATTCGGGTTTTGTTCCCTCATCTGAGACAATAGCTCCGAGGTATTTGAAGCTGTTAACACTAGTTAGCTTTTCACCTCCAATACTGATGCCTCTTTTAAAGCCCTGATGGCTATTGGTCATAATTTTGAGTTTTTTTCGGCATTTATTTGCATGCCATATGCTGCGGAAGTCTTGTCAATGCGCATCACCAGGTCAGCTAGTTCTTCTTCTGTCCCTGCTAGGCCGTCAATGTCATCTGCGAAGCGCAAGTTAGTAATTCTTCTTCCTCCAATGCTAACAGTACCTCCATAGCCCTCGAGGGCATCTTCCATTATCCTTTCAAGGAAGATATTGAAGAGTGTTGGTGACAGTAGGCAGCCTTGTCTTACTCCAACTGTGGTTTTGAACCAGTCCCCAATATTATTGTTGAAGTACACCGCACTGGTGGCCTCCTTGTAGAGGTTCTGGATAACTTTGATTATGTTTTTATTAATGTTGTACTTTTCCATTGTCGCCCAGAGTGCTCCGTGCCATACTCGATCGAAAGCTTTCTTGAAATCAATAAAGACATGGAAAAGATTCTCTTGGTGTTGGAGATATTTCTCACAGAGTATTCTGAGGTTTAGGATTTGCTCTGTTGTGCTGCGACCTTGTCTAAAACCTGCTTGTTCTTCAGAAGGATCCTAGGCATCACATTCAAAGACCGCATCACAAACCAAGAAATCAGAGACAGGGTTACTGTAGCGATCGGAGCTCATGACGACCTGCTTACTATTGTGAAAAAACGAAAGCTAAAAACCTTTGGCCACATTTACGAGATCTACGGGGCTCGCAAAGACCTTTCTTCAGGGAACAGTGCCAGGGAAAAGAAGAAGAGGCAGACAGAAAAAGCGATGGGAGGACAACATTAAAGAATGGACAGGCCTGCCATTGAGAGAGGTTCTGAACAAGGCAAAAAAAAAGGGAGGAATGGAGAAAGACGGTCGACAAATCTTGCCTGGTGCCCCAACGGTCCAACAGACTAATGGATAGGTAAAGGTAAAGGTATTCACTTGTACGTAGTGATAGCCAGAAACAGAAAGTTTGATGCTGACAGAGACCAGAAACTTAAATCAGAAGACCTAAATATGTATCTACACACTATTTGTCCAAGTCAATGTCAAAAGCATACACAAGTTCAGTCATATGCGTATTAAACTTCCTATAAGAAATGATCTTAAAGTACCATTCATCTATTCAGTTCCGTCGTGTAGTAGAAGTAGAAGCTCAGTTTATCGCCTTGATTAATTACAGGTTGACTTTACCTTTGTAACAACGCCTATAGAAATGATCTCAATCTCAAAATGTGACATTCGATTTATTGTATCGGCTTCAACATGTTTGAAGAAATTCATTTAAAATACTCTGTGGATTAATGTTCCTCTTCAATGTTCCTCTTTACTCTGTAATGTTCCTCTTTCACTC
Source organism: Biomphalaria glabrata (assembly GCF_947242115.1). NCBI lineage: Eukaryota > Metazoa > Mollusca > Gastropoda > Planorbidae > Biomphalaria > Biomphalaria glabrata. The sequence goes on along the minus strand of NC_074711.1, from coordinate 29,475,329 downwards.
TTCTATTTTTTTTTAATGTTTTTTATTATTTTTATATTGTTGCTTTTTGAAATAGTTTATTATGAATGCATCTTTGCAGACATAAATCACTGACTTGTGTATTATATTTAGTTATGTCTTTGCTGATTACATTAAAAGTTCAATGCTAATAACTTAAATATGTAATTCATGAAGGGTACAATAGTTGGGGTTAGGGGATAGGAATTTACGGTCTGGGCCAAGCTACCTACTGGCCCAAGAAAGCGCTAAAGAGACAATTCTCAGTTTAATATATAGAATGAGACTCATATATATTTTTTTAATTTTTGCATTGTATTTTGTACCCAATAAATTGCCTATCAAAAACTTGCAAATAAATTCACGTCTCTTTATTTCTGATTGAAGTCTTCATACTTGTAGACACATTCACGTCTCTTTATTTCTGATTGAAGTCTTCATACTTGTAGACACATTCACGTCTCTTTATTTCTGATTGAAGTCTTGATACTTGTAGACACATTCACGTCTCTTTATTTCTGATTGAAGTCTTGATACTTGTAGACACATTCACGTCTCTTTATTTCTGATTGAAGTCTTCATACTTGTAGACACATTCACGTCTCTTTATTTCTGATTGATGTCTTGATACTTGTAGACACATTCACGTCTCTTTATTTCTGATTGAAGTCTTGATACTTGTAGACACATTCACGTCTCTTTATTCCTGATTGAAGTCTTCATACTTGTAGACACATTCACGTCTCTTTATTTCTGACTGAAGTCTTCATACAAGTGTAAGACTTGAAAAGTACATGCCACATTTGGATTATGTTTCATTCACATGTCATCTCTTGCCCTTACATCATCACAACATAAGGTACATATACTAAGTTGATTTTGTCACATATACATTTTCCCTCATAAAGAAACTTAAATACCATACTAATACACAAAAGCTAAAATTTCTCTAGTATCTAGAGTCTAGACTATTGATGAGATAAGATGTTTTTGAAAATTTTTTCAAAATTATAAAGGTTAGTAGCTTTACTGTATAAAGCTTCTTTAAAATTTGAATAGTAAAAATAATTCTAAGGTACTTGTGACAAGTCAAAAACTCGCTGTCAGAGTCACTCAAATTTATCACAGCATTAATTATTATTTTTCCTTATTTATTTATTTTATTTTAATTATTTCCCCACCCTACCCCTAAATTCTCCACCCCGCACCACCTTTTCCGCTCCAGGCTAGACTTAGTTGACCACATTGGGGATAGTTAGGCCACGTCTTTCGAGTTATCTTCCCTTGACCGGGGCAAAGATACGCACAGACTTTGATCTTATCGGCAGGATGTCTGACAGCCGCAGTGGACACCACCTTGTGTGGAATGCAAGTCACTCCTCCCCCCCCCCTTTTATCCCACGTCTCTCTTTGATCTAGGAGATCACGCGGACCAGCACGCCCATTGACCTTTCAAAGTGCGACTCCCACCACGAGTCAAATCCACCCACGTGTAAGATAATTCTAAGCCTAGGGCATTTCCTGGTTCCGCCCGCATTTTCCAGGCCTATATAAAGTAGATCCAAATCAAGCCAGACCCTTTCACTCCTCTATCGCTACCAACGAGTCTGGACTACTTCATTTATTCTCCCTCCTAGAGGAATACCTGGTGGTAAGCCGAACTTAATCACAAGTTCCATCTTATTTACTCTGTGTATATTTCCATTGGATTTTATCATGTGTATTTTGCCTAGTTCATTTATATTTAATTAGTGCATTGTGTATTTCTCACTGGCGTAAGTAGAAAACATAAACATGTCCTATGTATTTATTTATGAATTGCATTAATCTATTAATGCTACGTTGCTCAATTGATCGTTGATGCAACCATGTATATATTTGTACATCTTATTTTATTTTCTTCATCTCGGCTGACAACCGTGATAATTTTACTGGCGCACTAATACTGCGTCTAGAAAAGAGTTATGAATTATCTCCCCTTTACTCATTTTACTCTAATGAGAGTTGCGCCGCTTGAAAGGACACACTCTCCATTCAAGCGCGCTCCATTGTTCTCGACCCACGGTCATATGTAAACAAATCGTCTGGGTCGCTGACCACCGCCCATCCACCCCCCCTTTCTTTCTCTATCCACCTGTGTTGTTTATTTGAGATTATTATTTCCCCTTCTGTGTACATTCTTATATTATTATTTCCCCTTTTATGTACATTTCTATATTGCCACTATCTGCCATCTATTCTCCAAATCCCATTTGTCATCATCTCCCCATTGTGCTCTAAAGCAATTTTACCAATCTGACGAATGCACCTCAGTCGAGGGCATCGATAAGATGCATGAGAGACATGTCCTAACTTGTCTTTATTTATCCGCAGCCTCCCTCAGGTGTCTGCCTATTTACCTGCCTATTTATTCATTGGATCAACGATCTATTTACCTATTTATGTGCTTAGTGCTATTCAGCACTGCACTTGCCTACTGAGATCTACTCAACTCTACCACTTGGCGCTATCGGCATTGCCCGCCTATTCGACAGCCCACCTGTCAAGCTATTAGGTGCGACGTCCCTATAGATTCAGATCTGTGTGAGACGTCATAGCTACGCCAACCCTCTGCAACTCACTGGACATATCCTGTCAACTACGCTGCCCACGGCAGATCAGCTCTGCCCGCAGTAACCTTGTGCCCACGGTAGCCGGCCACCCGCCCTACTGTGCCCACTACAGATATTAGATTTTGGGGATTGAGACTCCACAAGAACTATATCACCGGCGTCCCTCTATCCGCTAGAGCGCCACCTCCAGCTGCAGAACCTCAAGCCAGGACACAGCCAGCTGCGACATCAACAAGAATACCAGCTAAGTCAGAGGACAAAGTGACATACTCTCTTATTCAGTGCAAGAGTGATGATTAAAGCTACTATTATTTAGAGATAGAAGCAAACCCTCCCCCTTTTTATTCTTATATGTATATTTATGTAAATAAATATTCTTCATTTTTAACTTTGTATCTATCTTTCATTGCTTTGTCTCGTTGCGTGTCTGCTCCCGATTCATATGCTGATAGGTTGGTGTGTGATAGCTTTAAAAATAATCATCCCCTAGACATTAAACGCGCCAAACACACGTCACATTTCACCACCTGTCACAGTACTAAATACACAACTTAGTATTATTGCTAGAATAGACATTTTTGAAACATCAACGAAGTTCAGTAAACGAATTTCGATCCTAGAAGTGCAGAGACATTTTTTTTCGCTGATGAATACTTTAATTAAAAAATAAATAAATTTAAAAACAATAAAAGTAATTTGAAGAGAAGTTTAATTTGTAAGACTAATTAACTAAGATATTTTTTTTTAAATTAATTTTTAACTAATATAGATCATTTAAACTAATTTTGCTTTTCAAACCCCATTAAATATACTGGACCAACAACACAGACCAAATAAATAAATAAACAAATAAATACAACAACAATTTACAAAGATATTCTAAAGGTTACTCGCCGGTTAGTGAGTATATGTTAAAGCAAGAACAATACAAAGTCGCAGTAAAAAAACTCATCAGATTTAAAGCTTCACTGTCTGAAGCTATGCTATAGAAAGATGAAGATCAAGACAGTCATAGTCTCGTGGACTCAGTTTTCTTGGGTTTTGGAATGCAAGCAATTGAAGTTGTTGAGCTTCATAGACATTGCTCACATGCTAGGTGTTCCCCTGGCTGCTGGTGCCCTGATCCAGCCATGCTTAGGAGTTGATGATTTATCGCCGCGCATCTTTTAACTCTAAGATTTGTTCACACGTTGCAATTGTAATAGTTTTATGAGCTGAATGACGAGCACAGAACTAGATCTTGGCTTGGAGTCTGACTACTGAGATGTAATCTAGAGCCATGAACTCATAAGTACACCACAAGACGAATAACAGTACATGTAATGTAACGTACACAGTAACACATATGCATTTCTATCCATGTTACCTCACTCTCTACCTCTCTGTATAGACTGGCATATAGTTCTTTTCTAGTTGACATGTTATAATCTGATGGTAAACTTAGTGATCTGCTCTTTGTTTACTTTTCGATTTAAAACAAAAATAAATCTCACGGCTTACATAGAAAAAGGAGGAAAAAATAAAACGCTATTGAGAATTGATATTAAACAAAGTTCATTAATTACCCCTAATCAATAATAATATTAATAAACTGGTTAATTTGTTTATGTATTGTCTTCAACTAAAAATAATTGTGTACAATATTTTAATTTGCTCCGTGGATAGGAAGTGGGAGACAAATTGTGTAAAAGAATCCAGACTGACAGACAGACAGACGTTATGAGCATACTATAAGCTTTGTAATAAAAAGATAAAGATTGGGATAGATTTTTAAAAATAAATAAGTCACATGGATTGATCCCTGATGCCAGCTGAATAAAACATTTGGGCTAGAAGCATAAGAATAAAATTAAACTTAAACATTTTGATTTAGTAATACTATAAGAGTATCTACAAAATATCTTAGATCTTTATAATTACACAGCTTATAAACACTACCATATATTCTGTACAGCAAAGACAACAAAATAGTTATTTATATTTTTGTGGTATGCACTATGGACTAACATCTCGATAGTCTCCTGTTCGGACCTTACCTACCGCCATCACCCCCTGAGGAAGGTTTTGGCTAGGATCTTCAACACTGAAGGAACATTCAAAACATGTAAAACAAAAAGAATTTTGAGATTCTAGACTCTTCACAAGTTGAGTTGGGTCAAGTTGGGTTACAGTATAGGTGTCGAATTCGGCATCGCCTTGTTCTCAAGATGGACCACCACGAAGGAACCCCCCCCCCCCCCCAACAGCAGCAATGGTCTTAATCCTTTTGCTATTTGCCCCGCCCCTGAACTCCCCCCCCCCCCACAGCAGCAATGGTCTTAATCCTTTTGCTTCTCCCCCCCCCCCCGGCACTCCACATTTGATGTCAGAATGTGAAATGTAATTAACATTGTGTTCAACAAGATTGTGTTTAGTTCTTTAAGCCTTTGTCACAACAAGTTCTTCCCTCCCCCTTCTCCTCCGCATCATCCCCCCCTTACCTGGCACTTACCAGTGCATGAGGCGATATCAGATGTGAAGAGACATTGTGCGGTGGAGTTCCAAGAAAAACGAAAAGACTTTTTTTTTTTAAACCTCACCTCTCCCGCCCCCCTCATTATTACTTCTGCTGAAGCCACTACATGACTATTAGCGTTGTTAGCACACATTGCCAATAGCATGTTTTCTAAATATTGCTTCAGCAATAAAATGATAAGAGGGGGAGTTTGAAATGGTGCCAACCATGCATTTGTCGTTTACATTAGCCCATTCTACATAACCCAGTGATACCCTATTCGGGTTATTGATGGCCAGTATGCCCAACTTATCTTTTCTTTACACTGGAGCCAAAAAATGATATTCAATGATTATATCAGAAATAAATTAGGAATTAGTCTAAAAAAACGGGGTTGTATTTACTGGGTTGAAGCTGGGTCAGACTCGAATTCCTGTAGACTAGTTGGAAAGTAAAAGCTCTCAAAAAAGGTCCCAATGAATTGTGTATTCTGCTCCCACTAACAGTATCTTTGATTTCTTTTCTTCATTTTTCATTTAATTTGGGCAAGAATGATTCTGGTAGAGTCCTCGAAATTCTGTTTTCAAACACAACTATAGAACCCGGAAAAGGAAGATTTTGAAAAAAGAAAAAAAGATCACGCACGCTTTTCGCATCGTTGAAACTCAAGACGTCTGTCCTCTTTTGGTAAACATCAACTAATGCTAAATGAGCAAGGTGCATTTACGGTCTGCCTTATATCTTCTTGAAAAAAAAAAACAACATTTTCGCTTGTAGTGTACCAATTTTGTATTCACTGGCAGCTGAAATAATATAACACTTGCCTATATCTACATAAAAATATTTAATAGAAACAAACATTTTAATACTAATATCAAATAAAATTACGCCACCTTAGTATAAATAGATCCGCACTAACCACTCCTTGACATGCCCGTAAATTGTACTATAAGCCAGGATAGACTTTGTATTTATTATTCTATAAGCCAGGATAGACTTTGTATTTATTATTCTATAAGCCAGGATAGACTTTGTATTTATTATTCTATAAGCCAGGATAGACTTTGTATTTATTATTCTATAAGCCAGGATAGACTTTGTATTTATTATTCTATAAGCCAGGATAGACTTTGTATTTATTATTCTATAAGCCAGGATAGACTTTGTATTTATTATTCTATAAGCCAGGATAGACTTTGTATTTATTATTCTATAAGCCAGGATAGACTTTGTATTTATTATTCTATAAGCCAGGATAGACTTTGTATTTATTATTCTATAAGCCAGGATAGACTTTGTATTTATTATTCTATAAGCCAGGATAGACTTTGATGCTAAAACTTAATAGGAAAACAGGCAAGCAAAATAAAAATGGTCACACAAGAAATAAATACATTCTGATGATTAGGTTTTGAAATGCCAAAGCTGCAACACAACTTGATGGTCTCTGGACAACTTCATTCAAGTTAAAAACTTAAAATTAAATTAACTTAACTCGATACACCAGAAAGCATAAAGATAAAATCATATACACTTTTGAGTCCAAAGTGAATCTATAGCAGAGAGCAGAATAATATAAATATCATATTTAACAGCATTTCTTCTTGTGTGTTCCAATAATAAAGTCCCCCCCCCCTCCACAGGCCTCCATAAAAAAAAAATAGAACCTGGACATATTTTAAGAACGGTCAGTTTGCCCATGGCAAGTTGTTGTAAAGTGCTAGTAAAAGATTTCTGAGGGCCAGTAAATATTCACATAATACAAGATTTCTGTGTTTAAAAAATCTTTGGTCTATAAATGTTCAGTATTTCCAAGCCCGGCTGTTCCCTTGAATATAAACCTCAATAGACTCAGTAATTGGTTCATTTCATCGCCATACAGTTCCAAATGTCCTGTAAAACTTCGATCTTTTGGACTGAACAGAGATGGAAAAGGTTTATTTGATAGAAAACAGATGGACATCAATACACCATTCAATCCCATAAATACATTCTAACAGCTCATGGAGATGCAAGACTTGTAAAAGACTGAATTTCGATTGAGATCTACATTTTTTTTTTGGGACCAGATGAGGATGTTTATTTACAATGAGGATGGGGTTGGGGCGCTGAAACAAAACACATCCTGTTTTGGGCTGTGGAGACCAATAGCTCGTTGCCATGTCGTACACACACGCGTGACGTGGCGACCTATTGGTCTCCCCTGCACACAGGTTTTCACGTTGCAGGTCAGTGTGCAGGTCAGTGTACAGGCCTTCTATGACGATGGGCCTCGACTCAACTCTCTTGTTACAGTCAAATCTGCAGTTTGTCAGTTCTTCTAACCCGGACTTTGTCATTTCAAAGATACACATTTCTTGGACGTACTAAATTATAGGGAAACGCTTGAAAGCTAATTCTATTAGTTGACTTTAAACTGAACAACAGTTTGAAGGCATTGAGTTAAATGAGTTGTCAATCTGAAATAATAAAAAACAACAACTTTGCAAGTTATATTCACCACAGCGGCATATGTCATCCTGGTTTAAGTCTTACTGCCATTTATTAAGTATAAAAACACATATAACAAGCTTCATGAGTTTGAATTGTTATAAAAAAAGATATTGTAGAGTACCGTAAACATTTTAAAAGTCAGCTTTTAGATGTAGGTGCTTTTTTGTTTAGCTTTTTGAATTATCTGAAAATAAATATTTCGGTATTTGAAATTTAAAGAAGTTGTTCGTTGGTTGATATTAGTTCTTTTAAAAAGAATATTTCAATAAGAAAAAAATATTTAGTATAACGACGTTTCCTCCAAAGTAAAAAAAAAAACCACAAAAAAAACAACAACAAGGTTACAAAGTTTCAAACTCACAATACAAATATTTTTTTTTACATTTTTTTAAAAGAAATAACAGAAATTTTGCATAAATATAATATCTTATATCTTATATAATACAGACATTACTTCAAAAATGAACCAATGACTTAAATTTTTAAGAATGCACCGCAACTATTGCATCCGTTAGTGCTATGAATCCCCATGCTCTTTACTATTCATACTAAATAGTTGTAAAAATGGTGTATTTAATGAAAAAAAAAACTGCTTGCATATTTCCTTTTAAAAATATTTTTTTTTTGCTTTCAGAAAAAAAAAAGCTGCCGTTTCTTCAGAACGTTGAAAGGTCCAAAATATCATGATGTCGGATTTTCAATATCTTTTTTAGTTTCTGTCATCTAAACGGGACCGACGGACGGACGGACTGACCACACAAAACTAATGGCGGCTATTCCCCTATTCAGTAAATCGAGAACTCATTTTCGGAAAACTCAATATGTCATTGACATTAATGACGTCAAAATGGTTCACTTCCTCAGGTAGGTTACGTCAAAGATGAGCTATGTAGGTGGCTCTCAGACAGTTGTATAAACACAGGCTGCAGATTGTCTAAACTTCACTGTTTCAAGGTTTGCCTACACACAGGGTGGCTGTTTATTGCCCGATTTATTTCATTGGGTTCTCACTGCATACAGTGTATCACCAGTCTATAGCAACTTTTGGTCTCTCACACACCAATATGCTAGGCTCACTCTAGATGTTTAGCTGTCACAACCGAGTCTGAATAGCAAAAAAAAAAAGTAGAAAATGGTCAGATGGTGCTTGTGAAATTAACCTTGAGGAGTTCAGAAGATATGTGACGTCAGGTTTCTCCAGGTCTCGGTATACTATTTCACATGACATTAGATGACATTACATGATATAGCATTTACACGACATTAAATGACATGATATTACATTATATGGCATTACTTGAGATGACATTACATTACATTACAATACATGACAAGACATTAGTAGAACTGTACAATATATTTCTAACTATACTCTCCGGTATTGACACTGTCAAACAACTTGGATCTAGAGTTACAATGGGACTGTGTGGTGAGTACGTCTTGGTATGGGCAGGAGTTCAATCCGATGACACACACACACACAGTCCCAAGTATGAAACTTGTTTATGTAAAGAAACAAAACAATGTCATTCTCCAACTAGAAATCACGACAAGATTGGAACACACACGGGAAATGGGGGGGGGGAATGGAGCGGGGTGAAAATGTTCCAGTTTTTACATCTAACATTCACTAGTTATTTAGAGAAAAAATAATCACTCTGTAAATTGTATAAAGGAGGTATTGTCTTTAAATAAAAGTATTTCTCAAACTGTTGTTCTTGTATGTACAGTTTTATAAACGATATTAACCTGGTGATAAATGATACATTCTTCAAAACATAGAATCGATTGATGGTCTGTGGTTACGTTTAGATCTGATAAGAGAACTAGAAACTCTGATCTATAAATATTCAACTGATGTTTAAACCATTTGACTGTCATACAGAGATATTTTAAGCAGGAGGCGGGGGAGAAGTGGATAATAAAATGTACCCAAGGAACAAAATCATCCACACAGTCGCGTACACACACACATACACACGCGCGCGCATTCATACACAAGGAAAGATGCTGTAGATACATTAAGACACAGCAGGAGAGAGGGAGAGTTGAAAGTAATCGCTGAATCAACAAAGAAGGCGAGACACTGAAGGAAAAATTGAGGGGAGAAAGAGAGAAATAGAAAGAGAGAGAAAGAGAAAAAGAGAGATAGGTTGATAAAAAGATCGAGAGAGCACATGCATTTCAGTCTATGACACACACACACACACATGTTTCCTAAAGTCACTTCACTGACAATCAGTCATTGGCCAATGTTCATGTTTTTAAATATTTTTTTTTCGTCCTTCAACTTCCACTCCTGCCCCCTCCTCCATGCAACTCCTAATGGAATGCTCATCGTGGGTAGGTGACACAGAGTCAACAAATTACTTTAAAGCAAGTACTTAGATATCATCGGATATAGTAGCTGAAACAGTTCCAACCAGACTATGTGCGTCTCACTACTGTAAGAAACCACCAAAATGAGAATTCGACTTGTGCAACCTTACACAGACTAAAGTTTTGATGAACTCAAGGACTCAGCCTGGCCAGACAGTGACAAATTGGTCAACTTGGAGAAGCCTTAGAGTGTCTGGTTCGTTTGGTTGAGCTGTCAATCACATTAGATGAAAGTGTGAAGAACCGCCCACAAGCGAGTTGTAGACCAGCGTGAGGACGTGAACGGCTGCTGACAGCAGACTTTGGGTCACGACTTGAAAACTAATACATCTAATGTAGACCTAAGAATAGTTGAGAACAATATATTTTAGTTTTATGATTACAAGAGCGACTTTAGACCCGGCACCAAGAGGATAGAAGAAGCAAAGTTCATTAGAGAGATTGTTTTTTCATTTCTATGAGTGTTGTAGCTGCAAGAAGAGACTCGTGCTGGGTCCGATATTACAAGAGCAACACGAGTCTCTTGGCGCACCCCCTCCACCCCAAAAAAAACACACACAAATTCATTGTTGGCGAGATGAAAACTTATTACCCTAAGAAAATATTTGTTTAACAGCAGTAAGATATCACTTTTGTTTAATTTCTATATAGGAATGATTGAATGGTAATGACTTTAATTCCCAAGATTAAGGATGAGTGCAGTGTTTCTCATGGCCAGGCAAATCCAGTTGCCACCTGAATATTTTCCCACACCAGATGCAGTCAAAGCCGTTGTCCAGCGGAGGTCTATTAAAAATTCTTTCTGCGTATGTCTTCTCCGAGGGCTTTTCGTTGAACCACGAATGTGTGTCTCGCGGCCTTCATGACATCTAACAGTTTCTTTCTGAGGCCATCTGCTGCAAGCCACTTTCCTCTATGCCAGTGACGGCAAAATGGCGCCTGAGATAATGTTTATAGCACATATGGGGGACACCTCTGTTAAGCCGTTCTCCACTGTGTGTGCCTCTCGAATATTGCAATTTTGTTTTGTTTTTGTTTTTGGAATAACGTAAAAGTTTATCATTGTTTGCATGGACAGTCGTTCAGTGGTCTAGATGGTCCCAGGTTCGAATCCTGCCAGCTTCTATCCCCGTCGTCTTGCGGGAGGGTTTGCAAGGATGGAATTATCTTCAAATTTGAAGGAACATTTAAAACATGAAAAATAAACAAACATTCACATTGTTATTCTGCTCAAAGAGCTTATTTAAAATCACCATTACGATATCACTCGGAAAAGATTTAAAATTACTTATTTTCCTAATAGCATGTCATTGTACTAGCTATTCGTAGTATATAAGAATACACACACAAACTCAAAATTAGAGATTCCTTTGTAGGCTTCCATTAAAAAAAAATTGCATTGAAGAGTTTTTAATTTAATACTTACACTGTGTTGTTAGATGTCTTATAGATTTATCTAACACTTTATTTCATGTAGAACTTAGAATGAAAGTCAATACTACCATCAAGTCCTCTATGTAGCTGAAATTGTACAAACATAAGTGACATCTACGTGGATATGTGAGTGACATGTCTGACTCTGGCCAGTCTTGCTTGATGTTTCATGTCACTGAACTCTTCAGCTTCAGCTTTCCATTTCGTTTCGTTTTGCTGACAGGCATAGTTCTTTACAAGCACGTGCAGTATAAGCATTTGTCATAAATCTGAATGATTCTCTGCAGGTAAATAATGTCTCACTAAAACGTCAGTTTCTATGCCATATTTCGTATTTCATATTACAGTTACGTCTGTTAATAAAATGTAAGCATGAATTAAGGTTCAACAGTGACCAAAACATCATTTTGATATAATAAATAATTATAGTATAGTATAATTAAGACTGTCAGACTTCTTTTATATGTTCAGTAGCTACATTTGATATGTTTTGAAGTTGTCTGGTCTCTCCTATATGTACATTTTATATTCTTGGAAGTTGTCTAGGCCAGGGGTCGGCAACCTGCGGCTCGCGAGCCACATGCGGCTCTTTGGCTGTGAAGCTGTGGCTCTTTAGTTCCATTCGAAAATATTAATTATTTTATCGAAACATTTTTTAAAAATAGTTCTGAAATGTTTTAAAGAGCATTAGGCACCGATTCTATTTCTCAGCCACTTGTACTCGCTTTTCACCACATCCTTTCCCCGTGACACGCGTCGTCACTGTCGTCAGTCCGTCGGAAGCTCTTGAATGACTCAGTCGTCGAATGTTTTTATGTAGGTTTTAATTCTCTTTCGATGCAAGACAAATTGGCATTTTCACCACTCGATTTGGCTGTGACGTATAGTGTGTTGTTTTAAATAAATGAGTTTTAAGTACTTAGAAGGGATTATCTTCTCAAAGTTAGAAGCAATCTATAAGTAACGCTAATCTGGTAGACTTTGCGGTACCACTGGAAATTGCACAAAAAGGCAATCCATTTACAGATGGTGAGTATGTCAAGACTGCTTCTTGCAGGCATCTGAAGAACTGTTTCGTCATTTCAAAAAACAAACCATAAATCTTGAAAAAAAAAAAGATTTGCCACTATTCGCTAAAACAGTGCAAGATAGAATATCTAAAGTGTCTTCAAATGTAACATATTCGAGGGTGGAAGATATTCAGCTTCTGTCTCATCATTTGCTGTGGATGAGTCTTGCGACATATACACAGGGTACAAATTGCCCTTTCTGTCAGGAATATGTCTTCCCAAAGTCCAAAAGAAGAACTTCTAAGATTGCTACCACTCCCAAGACAAACTAAAGGGGAATATAGAATGCCGTGCAAGAATACATTGAAGACAATAAGATCGATTTAAATAAAATCATTTCAAAAGCAACTTATGGAGCCAGAATATGACAGGAAAAAAAAGGGACAACAACGATTCTTCGAAACAAACTAAACCATGGAATTCTTACATTTCACTACATAATACACCAAGTAGCGCTTTGTGCCCAAAACAATTCTGATCGAAATAGTTAAGGTCATAAATTTAGTAATCAGGATTGTTAACAGCATCTTGTCAAAAGCCTTCTACCATCGTCAGTTTCAAGACTTCTTAAAAGAAATGGTGACTCGGTATTCCGACCTCCTTCTTCCCAATTAAGTGCGAGGGCTTTCCAAAGGTTGAAACGTTTTGCTTTGCCTTTGTGCTTGAATGAAATAAATACATTTCAAAATGAAAAAGGCGTTAACCACCCTGAATTAGAGAACGACTAATAGTTGCAAAAAGTTTACTTTATGGTGGATATAACAGAAAAGTTAAATAAGCTGAATCTAAAACTGCAAGGAAAGGGAAACATAGCCTATGTTTTGGTAGAAGAAATTGTTGTTTTTTTTTAAGAAAAAAATATTTTTTTTTTACAGAAGATATTCAGAGCGGTAAGTTACTTCATTTTCAATATTTAAAGCAGTATCACGATAAAATCAGTACAACATTTGACACGAATTACTTTAGCACTGTTATAAAAAAAATCAAAGATGAATTTCTTGACAGATTTGAGCAGTTCAAAACCAACAAAATCATTCAAGCATTCCTGGTGCACCATCTCAACACAAATAGTCACGAAATCTACATCAACATATTTGATTTGATGCTGGATCAAATGCAATTACTCGATTTAAAAAGTAAAGCTTTGTGGGGTAGAAAGTTTAGAGTTAAAAAACAAGTTGGAAGTGTTGGAGGTCTAGAAATGTACGTAACGCAACAAAAAAATGGACAGCTTTAAAAGGAATGCCGCGAGTTGATTCTGCGCATGGTATAATCTTCCAGATTTCTATAACGTTGGTGAAGAAGTTGGCATTTGGAATGCTGACTATCTTTGGATTGACATATTCGTGCGTGCAATCGTTCTCTGGCTGGAATATAATTAAAAGAGAAGTATGAAAACAACTAATACATGAAAATCCGGAGTTTCAAACTAAAAACAAGTTATGAGCCAAATTATCCAAACTATCTAAAACCTTGCAAAGCCATGGCTCCCATTGCATTTATTTGCTTAATTGTTTTTTTTATTGAAGAATAAATAGTGTGAGTACTATTTATAGTTGGCAGGCGAGAAAAAACGTTTGTGGCTCTTTTAAAACTTTGAAATTTTGTAAATTGTACTTTTTGGCTCTTACGACTCAGAAGGTTGCCGACCCCTGGTCTAGGCTATCTGTTATTTCTTTTTTTTTTTGGCCTATCTATGTATGCTAGTATGCAAGACTAAGCCAGAGGTCCGTCTTCCCTTGTAAGTCTTATATACACGGTATATCCAATTCATTCGTCTAAAAATAGCTTCTTAATCAAAGTACATGTATTAGCCAATACAAACACATCTCATAACTAGACCCTATGAAAAATAATAGTATTTCCAGTGTTAATAGATCCTTGAGTAGTAGGCCATGGCAGTAGAACAGCTGATCTAAACTTTTCAAGTCCTTACTCTAAGGGGAGTCACTCCTGAATGCTAAACGAGATAACTCTACATTTAGAATCCTAATGTGGCACTCATTGACCCGATCTCGAGGGTTAATCTCGGTGGATCTAGACACGGGGTTGCAGGGATTTATAACTGCCACAAGCCGTATGGAGAAATACATCCAACTGACATTTTCTTGCAACGCTGCAGCCGTTAAAGAGTTATTTTTAATTATGTAAACATCGCGACGTCTAGATTTATGTCGCTACACTTGAAGTATAGCTAGGAATAGATACCGAAACAGAGTGTAGGCTAGGCCGTGACGGGGAACAGATCAGCGCAATACGCATGGTGGATGAATTTTATCTGACGGATAATTCGTATTGAGATAGAAACCTAGATGGATTTACCAAATCTCCACACCATCTTGACTGCTTTGCAGAAGGTTTAAAACGTTTCTCTACTGCTAATGGGTAAGTGCTAGCGGGCCACACAGATCTCCAGTCTAACTTCGTACCTATGTCGTAAATCATTGCCACACACACCAGTTCTGGAGTGGCAGTAGTAGTAGTAGTAGTAGACAGAGGAGGTAGCAACAAAGGTACTTCACCTCTTTGTAAAACACGACCTAGATATTGGATAAATCATTTCACCATGTCTCACTCCACCACAAAGTGAACTGGTGAATGACTATAAGGAAATGTAAAGTAGATCTATCTCCCAACCACAAAGTGAACTGGTGAATGACTATAAGGAAATGTAAAGTAGATCTATCTCTGGGAACAATGTGAGACAGTAATACATTTTCTCGGGTCTTCAGTTTGAGGTTTAAATTAAACAGCTTAACCCTACCATCTAAATTAAATGGAGTTTATAAGAGTGTAGATTCTCTGCCACAATTTCGTCACGAGAGTGCTATTAGCCTGCGTAAGCCAATTAACACTTTCAAAATAATCAGCGCAGGCTTAGAACAATGCTGTATTTTATTGTCATAGACAGTCAGAACTTGAATCGCATACCAGCGAACAACGTTTTTGTCTGCGTTGATTGAGGTACAATATTTAGGTCACAGAACAACATGACCACGTAGAATTCCTCAATCAATCTTTTAGAAATCGAAGACAAAGCCTTAACCTTTAACCTTATAAAACATCTTTAGATTCCATCACGGTCATTGTTGTCTTTATGGTTTGTTTTGTTTCGTTAGAATTTAAAAACAAGAGATTGAAAATAAAAACACGGAATGTTCCAGAAAGTTATTCTTGTCAACACAAATGTACTCTGTAGTGTTCACACAAATGTACTCTGTAGTGTTCACACAAATGTACTCTGTAGTGTTCACACAAATGTACTCTGTAGTGTTCACACAAATGTACTCTGTAGTGCTCTGCTTCTGGTTTCATCCAGAAATAATTGACCATCAAATTTGATGAAGAGGGTTTAGCTTTATCTCACGCTGAAGACGACAACAATTACTCTGGTCTATGGTGTACAATTTCTTTCGTTTAAAACTAATGCTATTTTAGTAAAAGCTTTGCTAAATGTATAGATAGTTTATATATAGGCCTATATATAAATGGGGGGGGGGGGGGGGGGTTGATGGCTGAGTGGTTAAGCACTTGGCTTCCGAACCGGGGTTCGAATCTAGGGGAAGACTGGGATTTTAAAATTCGGGATTTTTAGAGGACCCTTGAGTCCACCCAACTCTAATAAGTCACTGACTTTAGTAGGGGAAAGCAAAGGCGGTTGGTCGTTGTGCTGGCCACATGACATCCTGCTCGTCAATGGTGGGCCACAAAACAGATGGCCTTAACATCATCTATCCTATAGATCGCAAGATCTGAAAGGGAAACTTTACTTTACTTTTTATTTAAATTTATTCATATATATAATAAACACAGTTTACAATGTATAAAATAATACATACTGATTTCATGATTAAACTTATTCAGAAATGTTGCACTGAATTGGTTATATCAGGGGTGGGCAACTTTTTTCAATCGAGGGCCGCATTAATAATATTTGGGGACTAGGAGGGCCGCACACACATATATATATATATATATATATATATATATATATATATATATATATATATATATATATATATATATATATATATTTATTTATTTTGTCACTGTCTATTTACATCCAACATTTCAACAAAAATGTATGAAGTATATAACTGTTTACTCTCGTGCATAATGTTCCAGAACCATGTAACTAGCTTATTAGTTGTTGTATTTCTTGTGACTGCTGTCAAATTAACTTCAATAAGCATCGCCCTGTTCTAACACTTGCTAATTTTTAAACAAAAAGAAAAGCTTGTTCAAAGATGAATGTGGTTCCATAAAATGTGAAAGTTTAAGTTTCTTAAAGTGTGGATATACAGCTTCTGGCACCCATGAAACTCCCTCGAAAGAACTGACTGGAACTTCTCTTTCAGGTCATAATTTGCTTGGAGGTATGTTATCTGGAGCTGAATCAGCTTCTGCATTAAACGGTGAGCTGCGGCTATTGGTTTTAAGTTTTTGACGTCTTAAAATTTGCTTTAAAATTTCACAATCAAGGAATCCAAATATGTCTTGTACTTTTCAACCATTTCACTAGAAATAATTTCACCTTTCACCTTTTATTTCTCTTGCTGGCCTCAAGAAATGGAATAGCTTTGTTTGAAAAGATTTAAGATGCATGTACATTTCATGTGCAAACAACAAATTGCAATGGTTCCGATGAATAAACATGAAGTCTGTCTTCCACTCTTCATTAGAAATATTAGTCACAAAGTCCCAGTCGATGACCTTCAAGGAACCTTACGATTTCTTCCTTGACATTCCATATTGATCTAATGATTGGCCAGCGAATACTACTGTGTTACCGAACATCAGAATGTTTTAATTCCAAATCTTCACGTACCTTTCGGAACTGCCAGTCGGGGCCGGCCATGGATAATTGGAGGCCATAGGCGAAGTGAATTTGGTGGCCCCCAATAAAATAGAAAAATACAAAATAAAGGGAAAAAAATAAAATTATGCAATTTATTAAAGACCTAGTGTACTTCGAACAATAGCATTGAATATAAGTATCGCTATTCCTTCTCTAAACTAGCAAAGTGAGAGCCATGTGCGAGGACCCATTACTCAAGGACCTTGGCAGCTGCATTCTTTGATAATGCCTATGGGCGGCCCTGTGTGTGAATCCAGTGTTCCTATCCTGCTGCTAATATTTTTTAATTTATTGTATCTTTGTGTAAACTTTCCAGTTACTAGTTTATGGTTGGGACATTTTCTTTATTTTATTAAAAATGATGTTTTTCTCAGTCATATCTCCATCAGTTGTTACCTTTGCCATCTTGTACAAGCCAACCCAACTCTTTCTACACAGTTCTTCATAGCATTGAATAAATACTGGCCTGGGCTTATGTCTTTTACTGAATTTATCGAAATATTGCTGTTAAATATAATCTTCGTTTACTTCATACTTTATAGAAGGACTTTTGGAGACAATGTTTCTGTAGCCTTTTCATTATAAGTGATCAGAATCAAGAGTTTCAATAATTTTTATAGATATTTACAATTATTTATTTTAATATATTTGCATTTTTATATATGTAATGTGTAGGCACGCTTGATTTATTTAGTGTTTCGCGGGCCGCATAAAACATTTCGGCGGGCCGCATGTGGCCCGCGGGCCGTAATTTGCCCACACCTGGGTTATATCGTTGTTTATCACAGATGTTTAATGCCCCCGCACTAGAAGTGGTAAAGTTTCCAGCATGTGTGTTATTAGCAGTGTCTTTCCTTCCGAAGATTAATGATGAGTGCAGTGTTTCACATGACTATGTAAACCCAGATGCGACCTGCATATTTTTCCCAATCTAATACAGGCAAAGACGTTGACCGATGGAGGTCTAAGATGTCTTTTCGTCTGCATATTTTCCCACATCTCGTGCAAACAAATCTGTTGTCTGCCTCAGGTCTAGTCAATGTCTGCCGCAGGTCTAGTCAATGTCTGCCGCAGGTCTAGCCAATGTCTGTCGCAGGTCTAGTCAATGTCTGCCGCAGGTCTAGTCAATGTCTGCCGCAGGTCTAGTTAAGTTTTCATTTCGTCTTCTATGCTTGTCTTCACTAGGGACTTACTTTGGGCTGTAATGTGTGTCCCGCTACCTTTGTGGGAGTTCTCTAAGTATCTCTTTCAAAGGCCATCTGCTGCTAGCTACTTTCTCTATGCCAGAGAGGGCGAATTGGCGCCTGAGTTGATCTTTATAGCGTTTACGGGGGGCACCTCTGATACGCCGCCCTCCTTGAAATTCGCCAAAGAAGATCAACCCAGATCAATCCAGTATGTGTAATATTAGTTAGTTATAAAAATGTTACCACGTGAGTGTTGAATCTAATGTCCCCATTAGTAAAATTAGTCCCATTAGATATCGGCAAAAAAAAAAAACCCACAACAACAACAATAACAACAACAACAACAATCCTGAGTTTCTAACCTAAATTGACAACATTTCTGAATTCTAGTCCTACAATGATTGAACTGTATTGATTGCTTGGAAATTTAAATATCCCCCCCCCCACCTCATATTTCTTCCTATCTCCCTCCAAAATAAATAACGAAGTAATCTTTGCTAATTAGCAAAACGATGGATTATAGGTATTTAAGCTCTTCTGTACTAAAGAATTTTTAAAAACCTTTTTTTTTTATCATTACAGATTAGTAGATTCAAATCTGGATTTTTTAGATATTACCATCACTCGTGAAAATCAACGTCTTGAGTGCCAGACTCTAATGGTAATTTGTTTTTTACTGACTAGTTTGACTAATGATTTGTTTATGTTATAACTAGGTTTGAGGAGTTTTCAAGGTTTGAGGAGTTTTCAAGGTTTGCAATGCTTGTTACCTTTGACTACTTCACCTGAGAAGTTCACTGGCTGATGTAGCTCAAGTCGTGTTCTTGTTCAGACTCTTATGGCGCCGTTATTGTCCTTGACATTACACCAAAAATGAGACTCAGGTGTTGGATGAATGACCAACGAAAACACGAAGACGCACAGAGATCTACAAAGTTAATGACGCGACTCTACGTGTGAAACATTCCAGGTAATGGATTGGACACAGTGCAGATGACAATCTAATTCTGTCCACTAATTAGAGTTTCAAACTTTAAAGTGAAATTCATTAAGACAGTTAAAAAAAGACTCATCAATGGACAAGGTCAAGCTGACCGAAAAACTATTTTAAACTAGAATTTATAAATAATAAATCGAAACATTTATACTAAAAACCCCAGCCGTTAGTCAATGATGAAATGATACTATAAACCTTTTTGCGATTCGACTGTAAATTAATATCCACTATGTGTTTAATGGCACAAGTCTTGGATCCTTTGCGCTTTACATTTCTGTAGGTGAGAACATGGTTTGTAAAAATGTTTGTTTGTAAAATGTTTTACATGTTTCGGATGTTCCTTCATAGTTGAAGATAATTTACTTCCTAGTCCAAACCTCCCTCAGGACGACAGGGGATGGTAGCTGGCAGGGTTTGAACCCGGGACCATCGATAAATCTGAACGACAGTCCAGCGCGCAAACCGCACGACCAGGCAGCCATCCAACATTGACTGAGTACACATTTCTCTTGTGTTAGGTAACACCAATATTTCCTTTTACTGTCTGTCTGTCCTACGTAATCGTGTTGACATATGAACTATGAAGGAAAGAAATATGTCCATTTGAGAGCTCTGCGCACCATGGGATCAAAGCTTCTACTTGTGCCAGGTTTCTCCCTTAAAAGTTACGATTTGTAGGCTTTTTAAGTGCATGGACCAAAGGTTTGAAACGCGCTCACAAAGCAACAACATGCTTCACTACATTCAAGAAGAACATTAAGACTTCTCGGTTCAAGTTTTAAAAATTAGTTTGTCGTTTTAACGCTCATGTTTATGTTTGTATCTTAGCATAGCGTTTTAAGCATACATTATGTTGTTATATAAGTTAATGTATTACTATTAAGTTTTAAAGGTAAATTGTAAAAGATAAATTACATTTAATTTTTGTTTGTATAAGATCCAAGGTTGGTCCATGATTTAGTACAAGAACAATGAAGTTATTGACTTGTAGAGGAGGCGAGAAGGTGTAGAAACATTTCTTGTTGGAGTCACAGTGAAGAAACGAAACGAATAATTGTCGTGACCTAGTTTGGTTTAGAGATTATGTTAGTTTTATAAATAAATATATTGTGCATTTGTTTTAGCGACGGTAAAAGTAATGACGTAGTCAGACGTATGACGTTGCAGAATACGGGTCCAAGATAGAAGAAGAGTTTGGCTAGGGCTTGTAGAAAGATGGATATTGAATAGACTGCTAATTGAAACGACGAATAGATAGACTAGACGATCATCGCCATCTGTAAATAAATATCAGTTGAAGTCTTCAATAATTTTATTAAGTATAGGTCAATGGTGTGTCCCTTGGATGTGTTCGGACTGGCGTTTAGAATAAATGAAATAGTATCAAACACACACGAAATCCAAGCCAGGACATTACATATGAAGGGATTTAAATCATTCATATATATATATATATATATATATTGGTATAGAGATTCATATTATACTTATTACATAGAGATCCTCATTAGACAGCCTGAAGACACTGGCGGATCCAGGGGGGGGGGGCGGTAGGGGGCGGACGAGTTTTAGTATAGAATTCACACAATTTGTATACGAATTCATTACTTATGTTAATAATATATACTAATTATTTATATTTCAACCTATTTTTAGATTATTTCGCCCCCCCCCTCTAGTATGTTGGCCAATTTGGTGGGGTCGGGAGGGGGCGATGGTATCAATCCCGCCCCCCCCCCCATAAACTTTCGAGTGGGGGGGGGGCGGTCCAATTTCTTTGTAGAAATCACAGCTTGCTAACAGAATCAATTACATATCTATGTGATTAAAACTTGTTATTGATATTTTATCCGATCTTTGTATTATGTCGTTCCCTGTTTGCCAATTTATCTCTACTGCCCTTCCCACCTAAACCTTTTGAGGGGGGGGGCGGTCCTACTTTAATGGAGAAATCATAGTTTGTGAACAAAATTAGTTGAATTAATCTATAGATTTATATTATGTCGCTCGCCTTCTTGTATCTTGGCCGTTTCGGTGAGGTTGGGGGAGGGGGAAATTGCATGTACTGCCCTCCCCACTCTAGCCCTCTGAGTGGGGGGGGCGGTCCTATTTTTGTGGAGAATCATAGATTGTGAACAAAATTAGTTGAATATCTATATAATATAAACTACATATTGATATGTGAACTCATTGTATATTATGTCGTACCACACTCTAATCTCAAATTTTAACATTAGTAAAATTTAAATGAAAAAGGGTTGTACCAGGTGGGAGGGGCGATTCATGCAATCGCCTTTCCCCCATCGGACAAACCAATACTTTTTCTTTTTATATTACAGTTAGGAAATTACAAAACAAAAACATCTGTCACTAATATAATTTATATATACTATAAATTAAATTCTTACATCGAGTCGCCACACCCCTATTCTTTAATGCCAAATGCAATCTTTAGCAGAAATTATTAAAGGAGCGAGGATTAATCGTTTTCACTCTACCGCCCCTCCCATTTCCAGACAGAGTTTATGTAATTTCACATGAATTTATCATAACTATTTTAAGAAAGACTTTGCATTCAAAAAATTAGAATTCAAACGAAATTTTTCAGTATAAGAGTCACGATTGAGATGAGTTCTAAACCCAAATCATTTTTTTCATAGTCGCCTTTTTCTAACCTTTACTCAATCTGATATTTTTCTAGTTAAATAAATTTGGGACTATAATTCACAATTTATACTTTGATTTTATTGAATATTATTTATCGAATAATTTTTTTTCGGCGGAGATCCTCAAAGCCAAAATCTAAATATGTGGGGTATCTTATCTTTTCAAGGAACAAATCGGATTTTTTGCAATGTATTAAGGGCCTATAAATTCATATTAGAATATTATAAGTACAACATTATTCAAAAGGTCCTTTTTTAATAGTATGAATAATGAGTTTTAGGTCAGGAGAATACCTTTCTTCTGTGAAGTATGCAGGAAAACTCTTTTGGCGGCGGGGCTTCGCCCCGAACTCATTGGATGAATAATGAGCTGTAGATGTTAGGAGAATGCGTTACTGCAATGAAGAATGCAACAAAAAGCTTTTGGCGGCGGGGCTTCGCCCCGAACTCCATTGATGAATAATGAGTTGTAGATGTCAGGAGAATGCGTTTCTACAGTGAAGAATGCAAGAAAACGCTTTTGGCGGCGGCCGAACTCCACTGATGGATAATGAGCTGTAAATGTCAGGAGAATACTTTTCTGCAGTGAAAAAAGCAAGAAAACGCTTTTGTCGTCGGGGCTTCGCCCCGAACTCCATTGATGAATAATGAGTTGTAGATGTCAGGAGAATGCGTTACTGCAATGACTAATGCAAGAAAACACTTTTGGCGTCGGGGCTTCGCCCCGAACTCCATTGATAAATAATGAGTTGTAGATGTCAGGAGAATGCGTTTCTACAGTGAAGAATGCAAGAAAACGCTTTTGGCGGCGGCCGAACTCCACTGATGGATAATGAGCTGTAAATGTCAGGAGAATACTTTTCTGCAGTGAAAAAAGCAAGAAAACGCTTTTGTCGTCGGGGCTTCGCCCCGAACCCCACTTGAAAACCTTATAGCGATGCCCCAGTTGTTTTGTTTTTCACCAAAGGGTTAGAAATGCTGCTTTTTAAAAATTCTCATATATATATATATATATATATATATATATATATGATATATATATATATATATATATATATTATATATATATATATATATATATATATATATATATATATATATATATATATATATATATGCACGTTTATGCATAGGGTTAGGGTTTACTGGGCATTAGGGTTAGGGTTTGGAAAAAAATCGCCCCACCCACTCAAAAGTTCTGGATCCGCCAGTGCCTGAAGATAGCGTATGTCTTTCTTCTATTAATACGGCCCGGCATTAGCTTGATCAAATGTCAGACCTCTGGGACTCACACACAATCTTCTGCGCAGAACCCTATGAACTTTAGCACAGTTTAAAACGCAAAGATATCTTTATCCTCTTTAAAAGACGACCCACATAACATTAAAAGACTTATCTGGTTCGCTCTGTTATTATGGGCCAGTTGAAATGTCATCGTGACAATATCAGTAGACAGATGACGTAATAACCTTTTTAAAGACACCCCATTTCTAAGTAGAAACATATTGGTATAGTGATACCATCTTGTCGTGGACAGAGATCATTGATAACATGATCACGTATATCGTTATAACATTTCCAATTGCATTATGGTTCAGTATTTATAAATAACTTCAAACATGTCAAACATTTTTTAGAACAAAACTAGTGGAGACCCGTGCATCTGTTCATTAGAGAATCAAAAAAAACTAATTGTTCAAATATCACATTTTGACTTTTTTTTTTTAAAGCACAACAAAGAACGAGTTGAGAGAAAGAGAAAAAAGAGAGAGGGAGAAAAAAAAAGAGAGAGAGAATGGGAGAGAGAAAGAGAGAGAGAGAGAAAGAGAGAGAGAGATGGAAGAAAAGACATGCTATTCTTGTACATACTGTTCGGACATGTAGGCCAATGAAGTTGATAGAAGTTATTACAAAGACTTATAAGGTGAAATCAAATAGTTTGTCGAATTAGCATTGAGCGTGATGTAGTACAGCCCCGTATTGTTAGAGATTCAAGACTTGAATAGATTATCAAGTGGGGGTGATCAATATCTCTATGAATGTAATGTCCTTCACACCTCACCACTGCTGTCTCGTATGCTCAAAGAATAGGAATTGAGAATTATCTTTCCTGCCAGGACAAATGGTATATAACCTCGCTAACAACTGAACTAGACTTTTTCTTTTTCAGTTTAATTTCTTAGACATGATAATGCTTCGTGTTTAAAAAACTTTTTGGATCTAATCCTGGCCACACATTAGTCAATGGTGTTTCAAAAAGGGTCACCAGAAATAGAAAAGAACTTTTGTTGGAATATTTCAAAGATTTAATTCAGTTTTATGAGTGTTGTAAAGACGAATAAAACAAGTTTATAATTACCACAAGGTATATGAAAAGGTATTTAGTTCATTAGCTATACTACGTGGCTCTCAGAGATGATCTATTTTGGCTAGAGATTTTTTTTTTGGTTAGAGATGATCTATTTTGGTTAGAAATGATATTTTTTGGTTAGAAATGATCTATTTTGGCTAGAGATGATCTATTTTGGCTAGAGATGATCTATTTTGGCTAGAGATGATCTATTTTGGTTAGAAATGATCTTTTTTGGTTAGAAATGATCTTCTTTGGCTAGAGATGATCTATTTTGGCTAGAGATGATCTATTTTGGCTAGAGATGATCTATTTTTGTTAGAATTGATCTATTTAGCTAGAGATGATCTATTTTGGCTAGAGATGATCTATTTTGGCTAGAGATGATCTATTTTGGCTAGAGATGATCTATTTTGGCTAGAGATGATCTATTTCGCTGGCTTGGTTGCACAAGGTTTAAAGCTTCATTATGGCTCTCGCAAACATTTACGATGTATAAAAAGGTCACAAAGTAATGTCCGAAAATTAATGAAGTGTCCGAGACCCAGCATTGACCTTAAATATAATGCAGACATGCAGGGATTTACATGTTGTTGTTTTTTTTTGTCTCTGTACTTCATTTGGTCTTATTTTTGTAAACATTCGCCAGTTCTTTATTGGGAACTACTGCCAGATAGTCTGAAATCCAGTAAGAATACGTTAAGTTGTTAAAAAAAAGTATTGTTCCCATTTGGCACCTCATGGTCTATAAGTTCAAGCTATACTATAATGTCTTTCATAGAACGATTCAAAACAGGTATAGATGTTGATGTTTTTTGTTTTAATATGTTCGATAAATGTAAAGTAAGATTTATGCTTTCTCAGGCTCAATAACCCCTCACCTTAACCCCGAGTCACTATTTCACTCTTTCCCTACTTTACTCTCTTCTATCGAATTGTTCTTTTTTTTTTTTTAAATACGGATTATAGACATGAAGAAAACAAATCGAGAGAAATGGACAAAAAGAGAGAGAGAGAGAGAGAAAAAAAAAGGGGAAGAGAGAAGGAGAAAGAGAGAGAGAGAGAGAGAGGCAGAAAAGAAGTAGCTAAAGAAAACAAAATGAACGAGAAATAGTTAAGGGGGGGGGGGGTGTTGTTAGACAGAAAGAACAAGAGACGTATTTCTAAAGACGATTCTTTGAATCAATAATGCGCTCATCAACTCCTAGGAATGAAGTGATCTACTTCGGGCTGAGTGATTCAAACGTAAACCCAAATGATCAACTCGAGAGTTGTGCGATGATTCAATTGAGTAACTGGCATCACAAAAAGTGTCAGAAGTACAAGTAATCACTAGCTAAAACACTGAATACTTTTGTGGGACAGTAGATTTCATTAGACCAATCACCCCTTAATAATTTGTGCAAATATTTAATTTAACTTTTAAAAATGTTAAGAAAATGTATCTACAAAATAATTATTTTTTTAAGAATAAACTTTTTCGTGTCTTTCCAATCTAAACAGAAAGGGGAAATCCCTTTGTGGTCCCGATATATATTTCCACAAAAAAATGTGACTAACTGCTTTCAAAGTTTCAATCAGGACCGCCGGGTTCAAACTCTGAATAATCAACACGACAGCCTACAAGACGCTACGTTGTCCCTTATCTATTACTAAATGATTATTGGTTACTTAAGCTACTGTGGCATTGCCCGATTTTACGTAATCAATGTGTCACTAAATAAGAGCATCACTAAAGAAGAGTCTTGCTAAATAAGAGACTTAGCCTACTAATGAGAGTTTCACTGAATAAGGATTTCACTAAATAAGAGTCTCACTAGTTAAGAAGACTAGGTAAGACTAACTCAACAGAAGCTTCACGAAATAATTGTCTCAAATAATAAGACTAGAGAAATAAGCATATCACCAAATAAGAATTTCACTAAAATTTTGCAAAATAAGAGTCTCAATAAAATAGCCTATATAAATAAAAGTCTGTATAAATAATAGTCTATATAAATGATGGTTTCACTAAATAAAAGTCTCTCTAAACAGGACTTACTATATGAGTCTCACCAAAGAAACAGTGTCACTAAATAAGAGTGTCATTAAATAAGAGTGTCATTAAATAAGAGTGTCATTAAATAAGAGTCTCAGACTATACTAGTCTCACGAAATAATAGTCTCACTAAAAAGAGTCTCACTAAATAATAGTCTCACTAAATAAGAGTCTCACACCTACCTCCGAGTAGAATCACACCTAGCTGTGTGATAGTAAGCAGACTTTTAATCAAAGCCGTTATATCCATGGCGTTCTAGCGTTAAATCCATGCATACACATCCCTGGAGACACAACAGTCAGATGCTAACAGAACAAATTATCCGCCGGATACACAACAATCAGTGACGAAGTAATCAATTTTATCCTCGGTCTGATGACCAGTCACATTGAGGAACTTTCAAACCCACACCAATACACATGAGAAAACGGTCCTGTTTTGGTCCCTTACTGCAAGAAACTTGCAATCATTTCAGCCCTAAATATAAGCACAAGTCACATGCAATTTACATAAACTAAGTTCCAAATGTAAGCAAAATATGCGATGTATTATGTTGAGATTCTGTCGGTTCTCACACAATAATTAATCACCCTATTGACGAAATGCACCGCTTGGTCAACCTTTTCTTCTTATGAATGTATAGATTCTAACTTTGATTTTGTTAAAATAAATACACAAAAGATACTGTAACAGCTTTGAAGAGTTTTTAACACTTTAGGATTTTCTAAACGGCGGCCGCATGTACAGAAAGTCAATTCAATCAAACGTCCTATGAGAAGGACAGACGTTAATCCTGGCAAGGGGAAATAATGCTTCGCTTTTTAATCCTCGAAAGAATCGATACTTTCATTAACGCGGTGAGTAAAAGGAGAGACCGATACTACAACGTGCTTCGTTCGGGTGATTTGTAGAATGTTAAGTCAGTAACCACGTGACAGAAATGGCGGAGAAACCGTTAGTTCACTACATGCATCCATTGTCTGGTTATTTTTGTTTGAATCTGCCACTCAATCAGCTAGAAAGATTACGTTAGAAATACAAGTCTAATGAACTGCTTTCTTGAAAGTAAGAACCGTATCGCCCATGGATTGGAATAAAGAACAATAACTTTAAAATAATATTTCGATATTTTTGAAGTTCTACAACTCCTGTCGTCTTGTTGACCAGTTTGTAGGAAAGTAGGTAGACTAAACAATTAGTCCTTATGGAAAACACTTTTAAAGAATGTCCATATGGTGAGATTAGAGTTTAGATCTATTTACTTTTGTTTTTATACTACAAGCTTATAAAAACACTGATGCCAGAATGTGAAGCTTATTTCTGTTAATTTTTGTTTGAAATACAAAGAGATATCTTCAGTAACAAAATCTATTGATAACTGTTTTAAGCCTGCTGTTTTTTCTTAAATTAAACCTGCCATTTTAGAATCCAGAGTTTGTTTTATATCATATGATGACCAGCAGGAGTCACTCACTTGTCCATTGTTGACCGCGGCATCTATTGTTGCATCCGCGGTCTAGAGCTTCCAGTCAACAACTTTCGCTAGTTCCTACTCCCCGCTTGTGTACTCACGCTGAGCGCAGCAAATCGACTGTGGCCGCTCACACTACGTTGTATGTAGGAGAACAGACTGAGGGCTAATACCTCACCGTGAGTAGTAGGATACGACCAGGGAGGAGAGGAAGGGGGAGGGTTAGGTGCAGATGTGAGGTGGGGGTGGCGGGGGAAGATTTATAAAATCATAAAGAGAGTGTTAGAGAGAGAACATGAAGATCGGGTGGTCTAAGATTGTAAAGGGTAATAAATAAAAAGAGAAAGAATATAAAAAATGGAGACAGAGAGAGAGAGAGATAGACAGAGAGAGAAAAATATGTAGACATGGAGAGAGAAAGAGAAATAAAGAGAGATAGAAAGATAGAAAGAGATAAAAGATGTAGGCAGAGAGAGGGAAAGAGATATGGACAGAAATAAAAAAAAGATATAGACAGAAAGAGACAGAGAGAGAAAGATGTAGACACAGAGAGAAAGATGTTGACACAGAGAGAAAGATGTAGACACAGAGAGAAAGATGTAGACACAGAGAGAAAGATATAGACACAGAGAGAAAGATGTAGACACAGAGAGAAAGATGTAGACACAGAGAGAAAGATGTAGACACAGAGAGAAAGATGTAGACACAGAGAGAAAGATGTAGACACAGAGAGAAAGATGTAGACTCAGAGAGAAAGATGTAGACACAGAGAGAAAGATGTAGACACAGAGAGAAAGATGTAGACAGAGAGAAAGATGTGGGGAGAGAGAGAAAGATGTAGACACAGAGAGAAAGATGTAGACAGAGAGAGAAAGATGTAGACAGAGAGAGAAAGATGTAGACAGAGAGAAAGATGTGGGGAGAGAGAGAAAGATGTAGACACAGAGAGAAAGATGTAGACAGAGAGAAAGATGTAGACACAGAGAGAAAGATGTAGACACAGAGAGAAAGATGTAGACAGAGAGAGAAAGATGTAGACAGAGAGAGAAAGATGTAGACAGAGAGAAAGATGTGGGGAGAGAGAGAAAGATGTAGACACAGAAAGAAAGATGTAGACAGAGAGAAAGATGTGGGGAGAGAGAGAAAGATGTAGACACATAGAGAAAGATGTAGACACAGAGAGAAAGATGTGGGGAGAGAGAGAAAGATGTAGACACAGAGAGAAAGATGTAGACACAGAGAGAAAGATGTAGACAGAGAGAGATGGGTAGTTTGAGAAAGAAACAAGAGAGCAAGTGGTAAAGAGAGAACAGACATTGATGAGGGAAAAAAGAGTGAGAGATATCGTAAAAGAGAATAAGAAAAAAGAGTCAGAGGAAGAGAGAGTGAACATTTTTGTAAGGTAAATAAAGAGAGCAAACAAAAGAGAACGTGAGAGAGACAGAGAATGAGAGAAAGAGAAATAGTGAGAAAGAGAGAGACAGAAAAAAAAGACAGAGAGAGGGAGGGAGGGAGAGAGAGAGAGAAAGAGAGAGAAAGAGAGAGAGAGAAAGAGAGAAAGAGAGAGAAAGACTTGGTAAAGGGAGACAATACATGTACACGTTGGTTAGAAATAAAAAGGGGAATAAGAAAGGCGTAGAAAACAAAGGGGAGATAAGAAATGTGAGATTGCGGATGTCTTGTAGATTCCCTGCCTTGTAGTGACAGTTAACCCAGAAATGTCATGACATGTCATAAGAATGTAATAGACTTTGTTGTCATTCGTCCGACGATGAAATAAATAAACTAGTCTCCTCCCAGTCAGTGCAATAGCTTTTATCTAGCGCCTGACTTCTCCAGGCCTTAATAGAAAGAGACATTATGGCATTATCTCTGGAGACGTTTCATCATTACTAAGTAATTTAAATGGGAGGACTGGCCAGGGTGTGAATGCTGACCAGGGTGTGAATAGACTGTAATTTACACTTTCTCTTCAAACCTTGTAGTTTGACTTCAGACACACAGTACAGCAGAGAGTAAAGAAGAAGAGGCCACCATGCCATTAAGATGAACCCACAACGCTGTTTCTTTTGCTATCAGACTGTGTCGCCACTGCTAGGTGACTGAGGGGCCATGAAAAAGATCACGGTGTGTGTGTGAGTGTGTGTATGTGCGTGCGTGTGTGTTTATGTGCTTGCGTTGGTGTGCGCAGACAGTCATCATTTGCTGAGATAAGCTTTTAAATTTTGACTGGACAAGTTCACTTCGAGACTTTTCACACGCTAAAAATTATTTTTTACAACCAAGAAAAACATTTTTAAAAATACATTTAAACAAAGACAATACGTCCATCACACAAGTTAAAATAAAATAAAATGAAAAAAAAAGAAAATTTTTAAAAAGTTTTTTCGCTCGAGACGGGCATGGAACTCAAAATGAGCACTATCAGCTGTAGGCGTTGTCTGCTTAGCCCGTTGCTCCAGAGCTACTCTTGTGTTATTGTATGATTATTTATTGTTACTTTCATAGAGACATATACAACTAGATTTAGATCTAGTCTTCTGATGTAGAACTATAAAGATCTTGTTCAGATCTAGATGTAGATGTAGATGTAAAATCTAGATGCAATCTATATTGGATTTACAGAAATATCAGCAACTTTAATTAACAACTCAGCTATCCTTGCAGTACGACTGACTACGCCATGTTTTTTTTTTTTTACCCAAATTAAATTTCTTTCTTTTTTTTACTTTAAATAATTATAACAGTCAAAGTAGAGTTTTCCTCGTGTGGCCACCGAACTAGTAATTCTTTACTCAGCGATATACTTAAGCAGTTAAATTTCTAGGAAAATCGTTAGAGCCGTTTTTGAGATCCACGTCCAAGTTCCACCTACCACTCTCCAGGTTCCATGAAGTTCTGACTTGAATAGAGGTAGTGTAAAAAAAAATAAAAAAAAAAAAATATTTTATACCTTTTTTTGCTTTCCCGGCTCTTTAATTTCGTTTCGGCTTATCAGAAGATCTATGTACTATATGTGTTAGTGAAGCTTTTTTTTTGTTCTTTGCGTGATGTTCTTCCTCATCATCTTAATGGATATCTTTTATCTTTTTGTTTTAATCAAATCATATAGCTCTGCGTGTAAGTGGGTGTGAACGAGAGCGCGTGTGTGTACAGTATCTGGGTGTGTGAATGGAAAGCGGTGTGTGTGTGTGCATGTGTACGTGCGTTTCTGTGTTCCTAGTAAAAAGAGCAACAAGAAGCGAACATTTTCTTTCTACATTAGAATTAAAAAAAAAAGGTTTTCTCCTTAAGTTATGGGCAAACATTTATTCTATTTGGCATTAGACAAACCCCATAGACTTAATTATAGAGATGGATTCATATATCAACAAGCTTGTATGCACCCCCGACACTCGGACTAAGACAGGAAGGGGGCTGGTTATCACGAATTCTTATTAATAAATTTCACACTTGAAAGAATAAAAAAAGCTGCAATGAGATTCGAACCTGATCATCCTGTCTTCCGGACTATTATATAGATGACTAAATGGCCAATGAATTTCCTATGACAGAGGCATTGCCCTTACATTTAGTGAATTAGAACATGCACAGTATCTATATCTATAATGGCAATGTCCTTGATGTCGAAGGCTGTATAACGTAAAGTGTGTCACAAATACGTCATTTAAGTTGTCGAATATCTCCCGAGCAAATGGGCAGCTGACTCTAAAAAGTATATATATATATATATAAGATAAGATAAGATAAGATAATTTTTATTGATCCAATCTAATGGAAATTCAATTTGACTACAATTAACAAGCTCAGCGAAACTACTGTACAAAAACAATATTGATTAAAATTTGAACAGCATACACACACGAAACACATACACATTCACAACCAGCGCTTTATCAATTTGACTTCGATGTACTTCTCGATGACGACAGATGGGTTTGTAACACTCTAACCCAGGGGTGGGCAAATTACGGCCCGCGGGCCACATGCGGCCCGGCGGAGTGTTTTATGCGGCCCGCCAACACCTACGGAAATCAGGTGTGCCCACAGTATATACAGATTAAAAAGCAAATATATTAAAAATATTATCTATATAAATTATTGAAACTGTCTCATTATAAAAAGTTTCAAGTAAACGTAGATTATGCTATTTGGTTAACTTCAATTCACTCAATAAAAGACAATCTCTGATCAGTATTTATTCAATGCTATGAAGAACTGTGTTGAATGTTGGGTATGCTTGAAACAAGATGGTAAGTCACAGTGTAACAACTGATGGAGGTCGATCTTTGATAAGGAAAAATAGTTTGTTTTTTGTTTTAATATACAAAATATATCCCAACCATAAACTCTAAACAGGAAAGTTTGAACAAAGCTGCATAAAATTTCAAGTATATCATTCACAAGAATGAAAAAGTAATTAACCTTATTGGAGCTAGGGGTGTTAATCACAGGTATTTCCTTTTTATTAACAAAGTGATTCAATGTATCCACTATCTTAGCATGGACAAGGCAAATGAGAACAATAAAAAATCTCAGTCACAAGGATAAAATCTAGTAAGCTAGTTCTACAGTTCTGGAACATTATGCACGAGTGTAAAGAGTAAAATACTGCACATTAAGTGCAACTGTATATTTGTCAGAATATTTGAATGTAAAATGACAAAAGCAATTTGAAAAACAAATCGTTAAATTGGTTTAAAAATTGCTAACTCTTGTTGGAATTCCTTAACGTGGAGTGTGGAAAAATAAGAAACGTGAATATAATAAAGTGTAAATATGAATTAAAGACATTCTATACAGTTAGCTAGAGTATCTCTCTAAGTTGTATATACATATGCGGCCCGCCATTCCCATTTTTTTTAAATGCGGCCCTCGATACAAAAAGGTTGCCCACCCCTGCTCTAACCGATAGAGGGATAAAGGAGTTTTCAAATCTTTCTGTTTTAGTCCTAATGGAAAGGAGACGACCACTTCGTTCAGATGTTATGCAACAGTGGTTTAATGGGTGCCGGTTGTCTTTAATTTAATTTAATGATGATTTTATTGTTCAGATTGTTTGACTACAAAACTCAATTTAATTTAATTTAATGTATATAAATATATAATTACATATATATATTGATATAATGTTTGTCTGTTTATGTGTGAGTGTGTATGTTTAATTTTCAATAGTACTTACCGATTGCGACTATTTGTGAATACATCCCGTACATAGTACGTGCAATAAAGTATTGGAGCCCGATAGAAATAAAATAATAATCCAGTGAAATAATTAAAAACAATAGTCCACCTAATTGAATCCAATCTGTAACATGTCTCTACGTCTC